>NC_049240.1:22885610-22973921 GCF_011100685.1 Canis lupus familiaris
GGGAGAGGAGGTGGGGTCACCAGCAAGACCTAACATATATAGGCAACTGATGAATTATTGAAAACTACATCTGAAACTAATGATGAACTATATGTTGGGTAACTGAATTTAAATAAAAACAAAAACAAAATAAAACAAACAAACAAAAGACCTAACACAGTTCTTGGGAGTGAGCATTGGACTGATAATTATTTGATGAATACATGAAAGTTGCAAAGCTGAAGAACTGCTGATATGTTGGGAAAGGTAGAATGGACTATTCTTTTGGAAGTCTTTGAACAATATTGTTGGAGGAGTTTGTAGTAAATTGTAATATGTCTTGCATACCAAAGTGAGGGTTTGGAATTTAAATCCATGAACCAAAGAGAGCCACGAAAGAATTTTGCAAGGGAACAATATGACAAGTGTAATGAATTTTGAAAATAACCCTCAGGGAAGCTGTGAGAGGGTTCAAAAAGGCCAACAGCAAGCCAACAAACCTCTGGTTTGAGCTTGTATGACTCAAGATTCTTCCTTAGGCTACTTCAGTGACCTAAATATAAAGTCAGAATATCTGTGATGGGGATGGAAAAGAGGTTGTGAAGAAATAAACCTGGAATTGATAACTTATTGGACATGGGAGGAAGAATGGAAGGAGCCTCAGCAACCTCTACTGGAGAAGAGGATTCTTCCTGGAGGAATGGGGAGCCTCAGAAGCAAGTTGGTTTGGAATACAGTGAGTGTGATATATTGATGTTAGTGGACAGTTGTTGGCATCTGTATTTCAATAGAGACTGGAAACAGACCCAAGGATTTGGGGATCATCTATGGAAGAGCAATAGGTGAGTATCCAGAAAATTACAAACTGCTTGATAATGGATGCAGTAGAGTTGAAGTCTAATTAAATTTGGGGAATTTTTTTTTCAGGTCAAAGGGAAACAAAAAGAAGTATAAAATCATAGGAAGTTTGCACAACTGATTATCATGAGGATAGTGACTTTGAACAGGAGACTTATATTTGCTGCTCATACGGGTTAAAGATATCCATCATAAAAGGAAAGAGTAATGAACCTAAAAACAGACAAAAAGTCTTTCTCTTACTGCAGCATCCCAAATTATAAGCCACACATTCCATTATGGTTTTTCAATCAGCACCCACAGCTGCCAGGCCAAACAGGCTGGAGGACGGGAAGGGAAGCTTCCTCCAGGATCACTAATGATCTGCGGAGCCTAGGAGAATCCATCTAATCAGCAAATAGTCTGTAAATCTGAGAGGGAAACAGAGACCAAAGGACTAAAGCACCAAGAAATCAGAAGGGCTCAGAGGAAAAATAGAAATATGGGTCCTTGCCAGGGTGTTTAGCAACCATGCCAGACTGTTGCAGCAATTAAGCACCTGTAAGACCTTACTGTGGGTGTCATTGTGATGATTCTTCAGAGGAGCATAGAGCACCACCTCCTGTGGATGGTGTGGAGACAACCTTGGTACCACACGAATATTGCTGCAACTACATCTGTGCACATACTCTCAGCTTCCTAATCTGGCCTCAGGAGGCCTGTTCAGCTCCCTTGGGTGGTCACCACCTTAACAGATGCTCTGACAGTGGATGAATACAGGGAACTGCAGAACACCCATGTCCAATCCAGATGAATACAGTGTGTCCTCATAATAAAAAAGGCAATTACAAAAAAACACACATGGCCGAAAAAAACATGAATGTGCTGATGGCAGGGAGGGCCTTTCAGGGAGTCTAGGGCAAGTCAGAGCAGGGACAATAGTAGGCAATGTACTAAGACTTGCTTGGACCCAGGCCCCCCACCAGCCACTTCACATATATCACCTCAATTGCTTATCACAACAGCTTCACTCTCCCCTTGAAGGTGGAGATCCTGAAATATTAAATAGATGGCCAGAGTGTGGGACCTGAGAGTCCAGAACATCGACCCTCAGCACTCTTCTGGCCATTGCCTGTGGCTCTTTCTCTGTGTCCCAGGCTGTGGTACAGCCTGGCATAGAACTCAATCTCTAGTAATATTCGAATTTATGGTTTAAAGTTAACATAAAGTGTCAGGAGACTTGGCCTTAGCTGAGACATTACCCCTTACTCACTCTGTGGTCTTGGAATGAATGTTCACTGTGCCCCTCATGACACTGGGGGCAGGAGAAGGAATCCTAGTGGGAGGAAAGAGCTTGACATCTGGTTCAAAGATGTATAACATGGTTGAGCCTCCACTCCTGTGCCCTCCACTCCTGTGGCCTGACCCCCTAGGTCTGGCACTGCTTCAGTCTGGACATGGAATTAGAATGCCCACCTTCTGGAGCAGTGATAGGGATGAAATGTGAAATATACACACAAGTGCTTTACTAACTCTCAAGGACTACCCAAGGGTGAGGTGATTATGTTTCAGAACGGGTAATATGTTTCTCATACATCTCATCTTGAGCATGTGTACATGCATGGGCTCCATCCAAAGATGGTACTGTGGGGGAGCTGAACACTCATTCTAATGACAGTCTGTCCTTGGGCCTTCCTGAAGTGTATAGGCCAACCAGGAAGTGAGGCCTCTGAGCTCAGCTAAATTCCCAAAGGGTAAAAAGCCAGAGGCATAACAGTGGAAGACATGAAAGCACTGTAAGCTGGAGGGAGAAGGAATAAGAAAATATCAGAAAGGGAGCTAGAACATGAGAGACTCCTAACCCTGGGAAACGAACAAGGGGTGGTAGAAAGGGAGGAGGGCAGGGGGTGGGGGTGACTGGATGACAGGCACTGAGGGGGGCACTTGATGGGATGAGCACTGGGTGTTATTCTATATGTTGGCAAATTGAACACCAATAAAAAAAAAAACTCAGCAAAGAGATATTAATCTATTTGAATATATAATCAAGATTCTTGATGTTTGAAAATGAAAATTTTGTCTTTTGAAACAATTTTTAGCAGCCCTTCCCTTATGGGCAGATATAAGCAAGATTCACAGATACTCATCAAAAGTTTTGGTTTGGGTTTTCCCTAAAAGATTTTTGAAAAACTGCAATCACTCGTCTTTATCAATTGAGAAGGGGAATTTTTTTTTTACTCTATGTTTAAATAATTGCAACAGATATAATTCCATATGCATTGCAAATATTGTCATTTTATTTTATTTATTTATTTTTTTATTTTTTTATTTTTTTATTTTTTTAATATTTTTTTTAAATTTTATTTATTTATTTACGATAGTCACAGAGAGAGAGAGAGAGGCAGAGACACAGACAGAGAGAGAAGCGGGCTCCATGCACCGGGAGCCCGACGTGGGATTCGATCCCGGGTCTCCAGGATCATGCCCTGAGCCAAAGGCAGGTGCCAAACTGCTGCGCCACCCAGGGATCCAAATATTGTCATTTTAAAATAAAATTGTTATGTCACACTTGAAGAAGAAGAAGAAGAAGAAGAAGAAGAAGAAGAAGAAGAAGAAGAAGAAGAAGAAGAAGAAGAAGAAGAAGAAGAAGAAGAAGAAGGTGGAGGAGGAAGAGGAGGAGGAGGAGGAGGAGGAGGAGGAGGAGGAGGAGGAGGAGGAGGAGGAGGAGGAGCCAGGCTCTGGAGATAGCTATGCTGACACAGATCTCTGCCACCTCCTTGACCATGCCCAACAAATGACCAAGTGACCTAAACTCTGGGCAGTCTTTCTTCACTGGCACATGGGGTGACAGTATCTTTATTGCAGGCTCACATCAAAATTATTTTGGATAATATCTCTAAATTCCTGACACAACATGGAGCCACATAATAAACCATGGGTGATAATACCAGGAAGAATGTTCTGAGGCTTTCAATCTTCCCACCAAAGTCCCTTTCAGACAGTAGTCAGCCCCTACTGACCCCTAGGGACTCTACCTCATCTTTTCCTATGTCAGACTTGCCCTTGGGTTAGAGTTCAAAAGGGAAGAAAGATGGTAACAGGTAGGTTACTGACCAACAGGTAGGTTTATTCCTTCAGGATACCCTCAAAGCCAAATTAAAACACACTGAAGGAAATATGTTTCATTCCTAGATAACTACACCTCCTATTTGACCAAATATCACAGTGTACAGTTTAGGCAGTTACTCAGTGACCAGACCTGGGCTGTTGAGAGAATGATGTGAAATTATGTAATTGAAAGCATTTCTTACCAGTGCTCAATGACTTTATTCAAATTTGAACAACAATGAGCTCTTTACAGATGAATTGACTAATGAGAAGGTTACATGAAGGAAGCAGTGACTAACGTACTGTGTAATTTTTTTGTTTTTATTAATATATTTATTCATTAACTGTGCATTCATTCATAGGGTTTTCAGATTAAATTTCTATAAATGATTAACCCTTTTTACAAATTTAAATTCCCTCATATATTTGTACTATATTTACAAATTGAGTATGTCATCAGAGAGACACAAAAGTCTCCTCAAGGATACATAACAAATTTGGAATGAATCAGAACATGGACATTAGTACATGCCAACCTTAGAAAGCAACTTCTTCCATTTTTTTTAATTGCACATGAGATAATGGAAACTCAGAGTAATTTGCCCAAGGTGACATAACCAACAAATGACAGGGCCAGAATTCAAACTCAGATGGTGTCAAGCATTGAGTACTCTGCCTCTGAGTCAAGGCTGCCTGGAGGGTAAGTGTACTCATCAGTCTATTCCTTACTGGAATGTGGATAGCTTTAAAAGCCTGTGGAAAATGGGACGCCTGGGTGGTTAAGCGGTTGAGCATCAGACGTCGGCTCAGGTTGTGATCCTGGAGTTCCGGGATCGAGTCCCACATTGGGGTCCCTGAATGGAGCCTGCTTCTCCCTCTGCCTATATCTGCCTATATCTGCCTCTCTGTCTCTGTCTCTCTCTCTCCCCATCTCTCATGAATAAATAAATAAAATCTTAAAAAAAAACCTGTGGAAACTTAAAATTCTCTCTCTCTCCCTCCCTCCCTCCCTACTCTATCTATCTATCTATCTATATCTATCTATCTATCTAACTATCTAAGCTATAAATAAAGATGCAAGATCTTGGTATACATTCAGATCTTTGACTGACTTGTAAGCTTTCAGCTGGCTGCTTAGGAAGGTATGTGTGTGTGTGTGTGTGTGTGTGTGTACTCATCTTACCAGCTATATCAATGTCACTAGATACCAATGGTGATTATTCTCAAAAATAAATTATCTGAAAAAGAAGGAAATAGCAAATGACTGACAAATGAAATATAACTCATTTTGTATGTATTAAAATAAATATAATCTGTTCTGTCTTCAACTGAGTATCATCAATTGAACTATGTGCTCTTTTGGAACATTTTATCTGGAATAAAAATAAATAAGGAAATTGGCATAGCAAACATTTTTTTTTCAGACAGGGTTTTGAAGATTTGCTTCTTTGAAGAATAAGTGCAACAATAATTTTTGTTTTTTCTTTGCCAACTTGACACTTCTATCATGGAGACTCATAAGAGCAGAGAATGAACCACAGCCCTCCAAGGACAAAGCTACAACTGTTCTGTCTTGTGAGTACCTGGCAGCCTAACTGATACTTTTCCCACACCTGCAGAGAATAGGGATGCAAAAGAATCATGGTTAGATGCTGACAAGAGAACTTGGATGACAGACCTCAGCCGGAGCTCATCTCTAAGCCCTCATTGGCAGATGTGAATATCTGGCAATACTCACTGAATGTTAATACAGAAGAAGCTGTGCTGGGTGCTGGGTGTGCAGAAGCTGGGAATACAGGAAGCCCATGGCTGCTTGAGGGGGCTCAGGGTTTACCCACATCTTTGCCAGATATCATGTGATTGTTCCTGCTACTCAACCCCCAGCCCTGGCGCTCCCTCTAATTTGCCTGGGGATTTATATCTAGCTGCCCTTTAAGCCCTAGTGGAAGTACAGCCTTCCCTAGGGAATCATACCTGCCCCAGCTTGATCTCAATACCTTTCCTCAGCTTCCCTGTGGAGACCTACAACATGGATGTTGTATTTTCACCTCTGTATTCCACACTAGATCTAACTCATCCCTGTACCTCCAGGGCTGGTGCTTGCTGATCAGCCAGGGTGGCCACCGAGACCAGACCCCTGAGGCCAACTGTGTCTAGAATCAGAGTCTATCCTATGCCTTGCTTAACCCAATTCCACTCTCCTCTCACCCTGCCCTGACCTCTAACCCACTGCCTTCCATTTGAATTTGTCTAATAACTATGTTATACAGTACTTTACAGTTCACAAAACACTTGTGTTTTTATCATTTGGTTTCATACTAGATAATCTTGTGATTTCATTTGTCCTAAGGGAAAGCTCAGGCTTAAAGAGACACTGTCACTCTATGGAGCTCAGATCTGGGTGCCCATTTCACCATTCCTCCCACAGGAGTGCCCAACTGCCTCCTCAACCTGAAAGCCTTATGTTCCCACCCTTGTCTGGCTCCCCAGGCCCAACATCCAACAGGACCCTTTTTTTTTATCACCCCTGGAACCCACATGATAACATTCCTCTCTTCCACTAGAATCTTCCTTCCATGGTGATACCTACTACTGTAATGGTGGCCTTTGAGACAGATGTCAATCTCCAAACACACTCACATGCACATACACACATACACAGGCACACATATACAGATATCATGCATACCCACATTCATCTTAGATATAGACATATATACATGCCCACACTTAACGTGTATATGCCCACACATACAGGTGTATACATATTTACACTAATATGCACATACATATATGCAACTAAACATACACACACATGTCCATACACATATATATACTCATACACCAACACACACATATACACACATACACACATAAATACACACACACACACTCACACATCCTAGTTCTTGATTTTGAGGTATTTGTTTCCTGCTCTCATAATACATCAAGAACCTACTATGAAGCCAGCCATATGGTAGGTGCAAAGTGACTATTGAGTCCATTACGTTTAATTTCCAAAGCAGCCACATTTCCAGGCAGAGCATCCTGCTTGGTGGCCCACTCAGTGCCCACACAGACACCTGCACAGATTCATCTCCAAGACATGCTCATTCCTGTCATGAGCATCCTTCTGAGAAATACCCCTGAAATTTCCTTTTGCAGCACTGCCTTTAAGCAGAAAACCAGAAGCAGAGTCAACAGAAAGGTGTTAATGTGTCTCTAAGGAGAAAAACTTCAATCCACTTTTTTTATTTCCCATTGAGCCTCTCATTTTAAAAATAATTGAAGCCATGCTGGATACACTTGTCCAAATCAATAGAATGTACAACACCAAGAGTGAACTGTAATATAAACTATGGACTGTCAGTGATAATGATGTGTTCATGTAGGTCATCAATTGTAACAGATGTCTCACTGTGGTGAAATGCATTGATAACAGGAAGACTCTGCATGTATAGGGGGAAGAGGTATATGGGACATCTCTGTACCTTCCACTTAATTTTGAGGTAAAATGAAAACTGCTTTAAGACATAGTCCATTAAAAATGGACTATGATTAAAACCAAGCCTGGAAGGGTGCATAAATTGTTCAACTAGTACTAAAATTCATGTCAGCTGACTCCATTGTTTATAAAGAAAGAACTGTGCATGGAGGATAAACCCTTACGTGAAGCTAGGCACAGCAAAGCTAAGGAGGCAGATTGCCCTTGTGACATGAAGATGTTTGGACCCAGTAAACTGGGAAGCCATTGTATCTGTTAGGGAAATGTCTTCATAGAGGCTCAGAGTGGCATGTGCAAGGATGTTCACTTCAGTATCCTACAAACAACCTAAATTATCTTCAATACTGGACAGTAGTTTATGAAATATGATCATTCCATACTGGTAATACCACACAACCATTATAAAGATGTGTCTTAGAGTGATTTCCAACTGATTCTTGATTGAAATAAGAAATAGGTAAAACAATACGTGAAGAACAACCCTATTTATAAATCACACACACATATTGCATTTATGTAATTAATGCCAATCTAGACACATTTAGGGTAAATTCATACTGGAGTAGTGGAGAAGGAAACATACACTTTGGTGTATGTTTTGAACTTCTGAAATGATAATGCATTTCTAATTTCCTTCTGCAAATCATGAAAAAGAAATAATTTACTCTAGATAAAAACTTCACAAAATCATAAATCAACTTTTCTAGTTACCAATTATTGAATATCAACTGCATGTAAGGAATTGAATATGTTACTGCCAATTTTCATACACAAACAAGGTAAGAATTGCCATCCTATTTCTCATGTGAGGAATCTAAGGCTCACAGGGTTAAAGGACTTTACCTGAGGTCATGAGGCTAGGATCAAATCCCAGGCTCCTGGCTCTGTGGCCTGGGCTTTTTACATATGCTGCCATTTCTCAACCATATATATCTCTGAGGTGTGGATATTGTCCTAAGCATCAAACCCCGATGCTCGCAGTCAAGTATAAGGCTTCGGGATGGATGTTAACCAGTGTGAAGACAAGACATCACCCAACATGAATCCTGGAGTCTTCCCATTTTTATTTTAGAAGCTCTACTATACTCTTCTTAAGCTCTGGGTTCCTCCAGGATCTTATTTTATACCCTTATCCAGAAAGTTAAATGAATGGTCTAAGTCACTGACCAGGTTTAAAGAAATCAATGTCTTACACCACGCACAAAAACAAATTCAAAGTGGGTTAAACACCGAATGTGAGAATTGAAATCTCAGAAATCCTAGAAGACAACATAGGCAGTAATTTCTGTTACATCAGCTGTAGGAACTTCTTTCTAAATACATCTCCTGAGACAAGGGAAACAAAAGCAAAAATAAGCTATTGGGACTACATCAAAATAAATAGCTTCTTCTGTACAGCAAAAGAAATGATCAACACAACTAAAAGGCAATCTATGGAATGGGAGAATATATTTGCAAAGAATATATCTGATAAAGGGCTGGTATTCGAAATACATAAAGAACTTATAAAAACAATTTAAAATAATAATAAAAAAGAACTTATAAAATTCAAACCCCCTAAAGTGAATAATCCAATTAAAACTGGCAGAAGACATGAATAGACATATTTCAAAGAGGGCATAGAAGACAGATGGCCAACAGCAGAGGAAAAGATGCTCAACATCATTTACCATTAGGGATATACAAATCAAAACTACAATGACATATTACCTCACGCCCATTAGAATGTCTAAACTCAACAATACAAGAAACAACAGTTGTTGTCAAGGCTGTAGAGAAATGGGAACCCTCTTGCCCTGTTGGTGGGAATGCAAATTGGTACAGCCACTATGGAAAACAGTATGGAGTTTCCTCAAAAAGTTAAAAATAGAACTTCCCTATAATTCATCCATTGCATTACTAGGTACTTACCCAAACACAAAAATACTAATTCAAAGAGATACATGCATTCCGATGTTCACAGCAACATTACCTACAATAGCCAAGTTATAGAAAAAGCCTAAATGTCCATTGACTGATGAATGGATAAAGAAGAAGTGATTGTGTGTACACACACACAAACACACACACAGACACACACAATGGAATATTACTCAGCCAGGGAAAAAAAAATCTTGATATTTGCAACAATGTGTATGGAGTTAGAGAATATTATGCTAAGCAAAATAAGCCAGTCAGAGACAAATACTTTATGATTTCACTCCCATGTGGAATTTTTAAAAAGATTTTATTTATTTATTCGTGACAGATACAGAGAGAGGGAGAGTAAGGCAGAGACGCAGGCAGAGGGAGAAGCAGGCTCCATGCAGGGGGCCTGACGTGGGACTCGATCCTGGGTCCCCAGGATCACACCCTGGGCTGAAGGTGGCACCAAACCGCTGAGCTACCGGGGCTGCCCCATGTGGGATTTAAGAAACAAAACAGATGAGCAGAGGGGGACAAAAAAAGAGGGAGGAGAGAGACAAATCAAGAAACAGATTCTTAACTATAGAGAACAAACTAATAGTTACCAAAGGGGTAGAGGGGTGGGGAGATGGGTTAAACAGGTGTTGGGGATTGAGGAGTGCACTTGTCATGATGAGCACTGAGTGTTGCATGGAAGTGTTGAATCACTAAATTGTACACCTGAAACTAATATTAGTTTATTAGTTATTAATATTAGTTTATTAGTTATTAATATTGCTGTATGTTAACTAGCTGGAGTTTAAATAAAAACTTAAAAAACAGAAGGCCTAATGCAGAAAATAAACTTATGCAGTATTTGTCAGATTTCTCCTCCCTCCACTCAGCCAATATTTACTAAATCCTTATATGTGGGTCATCATTATGCTAGGTAATGGGCCAAATATAAAGGAAGCTTCAAGGAGCTTAATGTGCATTGGGAGACATTTTAAGTTTCATTAATTTATAAATGTATTCATTCATGTATATACAAATACAAATATGTTTAGATGATATGCTAGGAACAAAAGAGAAGGGACATCCCTACCCTTTAGGAACTTAGGATAAATCAAGAAGTAATTGAGCCTCTATAGCATTAGATACTTTATTATTTAGTGTTTCAGCAACTGAAGAGTACTTACTCTGTGACAGATGCTTTGCTCAATTACTGAGAAACCGACATGCAATGCACAGTCTTTCCTTCCAAGTGACCACAGTCCAGGGGGCAGGAATGCCCACTGGCAAGGGCAGCAGTGATGTTCTTACTTAGACCTCAGGTACACACTTCAGCTTCTACTGGAGTTGAGCCCACGTGTGGGGCAGGTTGCACTATGAGGAGAGGCAGGAGTTTCCAATGAACTGTATTCTACAGGCCACATTCACCTCAAATCAGCACCCATTGGAGCTAGCCTTCATTCTCCTTTTCCTCTTCTCAGGACTTATCCTGAACATCTTCCCCAATGCTCTGAAGATGGACCTCACCCAGCCTGGTGCTCTTGGTGTTCAAAGATCTACATCCTGTCCAGGGGCTTGCCTTGCCTTCCTCTGGTGCAGGATCCAACATTCCTAGGTATGAACTTAACTACCCTTCTTAATTACAGTTTGGAGTCTTTCTTCAAATGTACCCTCTAGTTTAGGCTGAATAAACAAACCTACTTCCTGGTCTGGTAGACCTCAAGACATATTAGGTTTTTCCAGCCCTGAGAACAAAATCCACTATCAAATTTTTGCCATGGTAGAATTTCCTGTCAACTTCATCTCCTCTTGGCATCCCTATCAGTTCACTGCACACCTCTTCTTCTGGATCCTCATATTTATCTGCCTGATCTATTATCATGATAGAATGTGATTCTGTACAGAGACTGAACACCCAGTATGAGGGAGGCCACTATGGATGTTTAATGGAATGCTTACCCCCTTTTTAATGAAGCCAGCTTCATAATGTTTAATAAGATTACTATCTAGCTGTACAGAAGTCTTGTCAACATGGAAAAATAGTCTTTGCTAACAGCATGAAATGTCTCAGATAACCAACATGAAGAATGCCATGTAACAAAGGCACAAAATAACAAAATAATCAGTTTTTCCACTCAGATGCTTTCTAATATGGTTAACACTTTTATAAGAGCAGCAACATCCATAATAAATAATGCAGAGGCTTGGTATGCCCTGATCTCTCTGTTACCAGCCAGGACTGAATTGTGGAGTAAAAGTATTTCATTTGGGATACTCTGTACACAGCCATATATTTGTAAATGTTTTTATAACTCTAGGGACTCCACAAATATAAGAAGTCCTCTGTCCTCTTACAGACTGAGGACATCAAAGTATATGTAAAAAGATAGACTTGACGATGCTTTCATTCACTTTATTGCAGGGGCAACATTTGTGCCACTATAGTTAAAGGTCTGCTGGCAGTTTTATTAGGTATCACTGCTGCAGGAGTTTATAAGTTGGCTATAAAAAAAGTTCTTTTGGAATGAAACTTGTGCTTAGATACATATTTTTAAATTGGATGTCTTGATGTAGTTATTTGAAAAGTGATGGCATTTTGTGATACCTAAAATGTATTTGGTTCATTAGATTACACCGTTTCACTGTTCTAAGCCATCTTCTCCTTTGCCCCAAATGAGGAATAAAATAGGAAAAACAATCCTCCTATTACCTCCTATAGATATTCTAAGCCACTCTCAGGAAAAAAAAAAAAAAACCTGAATCTTAGCACTGAGACAGAACATAAAATGTTCCTTTCATTCATTTCTTTGCTCTTGGTTGGATAAAAATATTACTTAGTCAAATGAGGTGAAAATCTAGTTTTAAATCCTTTACAGAGAGGAAATAACCTTTACCCATATCCTGTGACAAGTTCTAAATAGTCTCATATTTATCTCAAGAAATAATTCATCTCCTACTTAAGCTTTTCCCATATCATGGTCTTCTGGGCCCCATTTCATCATCTAGCTAAGCAGGAGGCTCCCAGAAGTGACTCTGAAACATCTAGTGCTCACTTTCAGCTGATACTGCCAGCCTTCCACATGTGGATGTGGATGGATGGCTGGCTGGCTGGATGGATAAATGGTAGATGGACAGATGACAGATGACAGATGAATGATGGATGGATGAATGAATGCAATGTTCAGAAACAGAGACTTTGGAGTAAGACAGATGACTTTGGGCAAGACAACTTTTACCTCTGTGTGCTTAACACACAGCCTCCACCAGGAGACCTAGCTTATAATTCCTATATCACAGACTAGCTGCACCAATTCAACAAGATAATGCATGCATGGGAAACACTAACAATGAGCCTGGCTCATTCCAGGCACTTGGGGCATGTGGGCTACGGTTGGTTGATGACCATCATTACCACTACTAAGATGAATATGTTACATTCTTACTTTTCTCTGGCCAACAATCCTTCCTAGATTTCAATACGTCTATGCAAAACATATTGGTATTTTTGTTCTATAAAACCATGATCATTTCTGGTGATCTCACCTACTTTTCAAAACTTATTCCTAAACTCTCTTTCTTTATTTTCTTTTAAAGAGTTTATTTATTTATTCATAAGAGACATAGGTAGAGACGTAGGCAGAGGGAGAAGCAGGCTCCATGCAGGGAGCCCAAGGTGGGACTCAATCCCAGGACTCCAGGATCAGGCCCCGAGCCAAAGGCAGACACTCAACCAGCCACCCAGGTGTCCCTCTATACTCTTTAAATACCCATGTTCTGCATCTCTCTCCTCCCTTGGGCAGATCAGTCATCACTGCATCATGCCTCAGGTCCCCAGCAGGTCCCCAGCAGGCGAGGACCCCGTGGGGTGCTAAGTCATAGTTTTCCTGGCAAAATCCATGAGTCAGCATCAAATTAGACTTTCCCTTAACTGTGCATTTGTTGGGTACAAAGCCTGAGCTGCAGTCTAGACTGTCAGGCCTGTTTAGATTTCCTATGGCCAGCCCAGAAATTAAGGATGAAGCAAAGGCCACATTTGGCCACATTTGGCCTTTAGAAGTCAGGTTGAAAAAACAGAGAAGACATTATTTTTCTAGATGGGTTTTCCTGGTCATGATTATTACCACACTTGGCTTGGAAAGGTGGTACTCCTTCAAACAATACCCCTGCCTCCTAGATTACTTACTATAGTGTAAGGCCTTTATCTATTTCAGCCTTTATTTAGAACATGTCTGTAGGATAGATTCCAAATATATCAGAAGGGGAGTTTTAGGATGTATCTCCACCAAGAAAGTGAGACTTTAAAAAATTTGATCAAATGTGGACAGACTTCCAAATTATTCAATGTAAGAGAAGGGCCATAGCTAATTTGACTTTAAAAGCCATTCTTGTGTGGTTCCAAGCACATAGTACCTAATTAAACATTTTGATGAGTGAGCCAGAGAATAAATTGCAAACTCTTTCTGTCTCAGTTCTATGAAATAAATTTCAAGTCCAACATTATTCATTTCATTAGCTTCATACTTATCTTATCTTGTACCAACTCAAGGCACCTGATTCTAGCTCCTTGGCATTTCTGTACTCCTCTATATCTGTGTCTACTGTGAAGCCAAGACTAAAAGTCTCATTTTCTAGCAAAGCAGATTAAAAGGCAGTAGCACTCTAATGACCATCTTGAACATGGCCAGGAGTTGAGGCCACCTGGGACCATTAGACTGAGGGTCTGGCCTCATTTGTGCCTAGCTCCTGCAAGGGCAAGCTGGAGCTCTTCCCGTCTCTGAAATCAATCCGGGGCGGGGGGGTGGGGAGGAAGACAAACCTGCCAATTTACTCTACTCCAACTTCTATGAGTCTGAAAAAGTTTTCTATGGGGTCCAAGTTTATTTAGCTGGTCCCAGCACACAGGATAATTCTTGTGCCTTAGGAAGGGCCTTCAACTACCAAAATGCAACTTTTGCATTTCTACTTGATGCTTAGTCATCCTGTAATGGGACACATAACTACACTTGACAAAACAATGAAGACCAGACCTGTGGAATTCATGCAAAAGTAAAATAGACTACTCTGCCACAAGAGATTTTGAGTTATCTTCTCCACTTAAAAACAGTGTTATATAGATGCATTAGCTGTGACAAATGTACCATGGAATTTGGGTGAGATACATGGAAAGTGTAGTATCTTTGCACATTTTTCTGAATCTAAAACTATTCTAAAATGTTCTTGAAAGTTTATTTTAAAAAATAATCTTAATCTATTTTCTCTCAGGGTTTTTAATATATAGTTTTTAACTTATCAAAATTTGAATAATGTTGCATATATAATTTTGAGTCCCATACTAAATTTAGCATTTTCATGTTGTTATAAACTATTTGCAAACATTATTATTAATGGCTTGCTCATGATAATTAAACAGATGTATAGTTTAATTATATATTTCCCTATGTTCAACACTTAAAAAGAAAAACACTAGCAATAATTCCTGGGAGAGCTTTGGTTATACAGAAAGCCACACTGTGCCAGAATCTTCCATTTCCTTTCTTGCTACAACTTTGAAGTGCATGATTTCCCTGGGTTGCATTGCTGACTAAATTTGTCCTGGTTTTTACTGTTGAAGTTAATTTCTTTATAATGTTTGGGTGAGATTTTATGATATGGCTTCTCTCTAATAATAGTACTCAGAATTTGTTGTTTATCACGTAAACCAGGCATTTTTTACGATTCCAGTATTATCTCAATTAAGCCCAGACACAGTCTCAGATACTGCATTATCTTCTAACACAGTGGATCTTGACACCAACCTTCTACAGGCAGGTGAGAAAGGAAATTAGTGACCCAGGCTCTTCTGAAAGATAAGCATGACCCCAAAGACTGTGACCAAGTTATCTGTATATGGCTCTTATGAATGGCTCTTGCATGCAAGACTGCCACTCACTGAGGTTTGGCTATGGCCCACTGTAATCACAGGATAAAACCAGTCTTCCAGTCCCTAGCAAATGAGGCAAAAGGTAAAAGTAGCCACAGGGCTGCTGCCACTGGTTGTTGACTGCCATCAAGAAAAGCTATGGCATGTCACAAGGAATACAGGTATTATGTATCAGCCAGGCAATAGAAAGTTCCAGGAATATGACACCATCCCTCCTGCTAAGATACCTCCACAAAATTATTTCGTTGTTTGCTTGGTGGTGAAAATCCCTTTCCCCCTTTCAAGATAAGGGTACTATCCTGACTACTTAAAATTACTAGTGCCAATTTTGCTTTTCTAACAGGCCTGGCAACTGCTATGCTCCAGTGTTAGGTGAAATTTTTGTGTAACAAAAATTACAATGCCAAATTCCTCTTAAAAGCTCATTTTGGGGGCACCTGGGTAGCTCAGTGATTGAGCGTCTGCCTTGGGCACACTTTGTGATCCTGGGGTCCTGGGATCCAGCCCGGCAACAGGCTCCCTAGAGGGAGCCTGCTTCTCCCTCTACCTATTTCTCTGCCTCTTTCTGTATGTCTCTCATGAATAAATAAATACAAGCTTTTTTTAAAAAGCCCATTTTGTGTTCTGCTGACGGGTGACTCAACAGAGTCATGTTATTTGCCTCCTTAGTTAGCTGCTCCCCTGTTCATATCCACCTTTATTTCATGGGTGCAATACCAGTGAGCTTTATTTCCTGATGCTCATTTCTTCCCCTGGCTACTCCAAATGTGTACAGAATAGAGATTGTTTCCCATTCCGACTTATAACCTACTGTAACTGTTACCTGACGAGAGTCTTTTAAATGGAATTGCTCTTGTTACTGCTATAATAAAATCCAGCAAGAAGATGAAAAGCCAGCCATTACAGGCTCATAATTTTACAGCGCATTAACATTGTTAATGTTATCCCAGTTTTGCAATTTCAGTAGCCAGGAGAGACCTGAAACCCTGGATGGAGACTCCCAAAGCTGAGCTGCTCACCATGCCAGGTCCCCTATCTCCCAGGCAGGCAGCAGTGTGGTAGCCCTGCAGGATCATCTTTGCTTTCTTCAGTGTTTTGTAGGCTACCCTGAACCCCTATTAGGAACCATGGCTAACAGTGGCTTCCAGTACAACACATTTTAACAGTATGCAGGTATAATCCATCTCCCCCCCCCCTCCCAGGGATACTTTGAGGATTAAATGAGTGCAGATTTCTCAAGCACCAGGATATACAGGTGCTATATAAAGTATAGTTCCCTAAGCCATATATTTCTTATAACAGACTTATAAGTAGTTTTCCTATTTGTTTTTGTATTTTTTCTTTCCTGTCTAAGCCAGTGGTTCTGAAACTGTAATGTACCTGCTGAGCTTACGAAAAACGTAGATTCATAGTTTTCACCTAGAGATGTCTTGATTGTTTAGGTATGACCTGGAGCCCAGGAACATGCTATTTTAATAAGTGATGCAGGTGATCAGAAAGCATTGTCAGGGAAGGACCACCCTCAGAGAGGCCACAGTGGGGCTAGACAGGGCCATAGTTGTACCAAGCATGGCTGGAGGTGCAGGTGGGGCTGAAGCCCAAGTAAGGGATTCCATGAGTGAAGGGATCAAAGGTCACAATCAAGGCTCACAGCAAGCCCCAAGGTTAGGACAGAGCAGGACAAGTGGCTGTACAGCCTATACTGGAGGGAAGCTACAGGAGCCAAGGCTCTTGCTGAGTGAGCTGGCACCTGGCCTATGGCAGGGTGCCTGCCCCAAAGCTGAGACTAGTCTAAAGCAGATGAGCCAGGCAATTTCCCCAGCACACAGCACTCTGCCTAACACAGCACAGCTGCTCAAAATGTATTTGTTGGTGGGAGGAAGAGAGGAAAGAAGGAAGGAAATAAAATTGTCAGTGTCCCAATTTAGGCATTGGATATTGCAAATTATTTTATAATTACTGTCTTCTTCAAAGTGACTTAGCTCACGTGGCTCCCCAGTTTGGAGTCCTTCTCAGCCATAGCCCAGCAGGATGGTAGGGAGAAGGCAGCTCAAGTGGTCAGCCAGGCTGAAGAGTCAGATGAGGCAAGGGAAAGAAGGGCCCAGGTATGAGAGCCCAGTCCATGCCCGGCCACCACCCTGGAGGCCCTCAAACAAGGAATGAAATGAACTATGAATGTGAAAGCATTTTCAAAACAACAATATCCTGTATGATGAAGCATTCTATATTTGTGATGAAGCATTCTATATTTGATGGTCAGAATATTTTTTAAAAAATAAAGTAATACTTCAAAAACATTAAAAAACCATTTGGTAAAATGCTTAAACTGGCAAGGATTATAATTGAGTAACTAAACATGACCATTGCCCCAAAGATATTCCCTAATTGCCTCCAAAAGACAGCTGAAAAGTGTCTCTTTAGCAAGCTGGTGTGCCTGTACTGTAAATAATATTGTATGTAAAATGAGGACAGAAAGACTAAAATGATATTATAATAAAGCTACCTAATTAAACCAGGATTTGGGAAAATTAGAATTCGCTGGTAACATAGCTTCACTCATAACAACATAATTTTCCTTCACAAAAACATTACTGAAATAGGTACTAGTTAAACCATGAAATTAACGTGTCTTTTTCAATATCAAACATGTTTTATTATGAGAAAAGTCATCCTGTTACTACAGTTCATATACTTAAATTTATAACATCATCAGTAAAGTTCCACATTGTGTCACCCAGGGATTTGTTAAAATATAACAAATGTCTTTGCTACTAAAATGTAAAAGTAAAAACTAAACACTGACTGGGATGAGCTTGGTTAGGTGTGTGCCAATCAGGAGAGAGGAAATATTAAGGCACTAGAGAGAGTTGAAAATCAGAGCAGGGCTGCCTTTAGGAACCCAGGGGGGCTCCCAGAGGGCACCAGGCTGACTTAAATTAATGGCTTTGCAAATGCGTCCTGAAATGTAATGTCACCAATGTTGCTCTTGCACATGAAGGGCACTCTGATTTTCTTCACATATCCATCTATTCAGGTGGTGAGAAGGCAAAGAGGAATGGTCATTGCAAGTCAACAGGGGGTGTTAAAGGTAGGCATTGGGGTACATTTCTAAGCATCAACCCAAGAGCCCTTTGTTTTCACTCCCTCTCCTTTCCCTTCCCTTTCTCTTCTTTTCCCCTCTCCCTTCCTTTTCTTTCTAACAGCTTCATTGATCTGTAATTTACATACTATACAATGCACCTAGATAAATGTACACTTCAGTGGTGTTTAGTGCATCTACAGAGGTGTGCAACCTCACCACAGTTTATTTCCATCATTCCAAAAAGAAATCCATTGGTAGTCACTTCCAAATTTCCCTATCCCTAGGCAAAAAGCAGTGTACTTTCTGGCTCTATAGACTGGCCTATTTTGAACATCTCATGTCTATAAAATCATATAGTATGTAGTACTTTGTGACTGGCTTCATCCACTGAACATAATGTTCTCAAGGTTCATCCGTATTTATCTGGGTGTCAGAGCTTCATTAATCCATTGTAGGGATATAGCATTTTTATTTATCTATCAGTTGATGGACATTTGGGTTGTTTTGACATTCTGGCTGTTATGAATAATGGTGCCATGAAAAGCCATGCAAGAGTTTTGTGTGTGTGTGTGTGTGTGTGTGTGTGTGAGTGTTTGTGTGTGTATGAACAAAGGTTTTTATATCTCTTGAATATATTGGGAAATTGTTGATCCCATGGTAATTTTATTTACCTTCTTGGAGAACTGCCGAATTGTTTTCCACAGTAACTGCATCATTTTGTATCCCCACTAGGAATGTCTAAAGCCACCTGATTTTCCACATCCTTTACCAACACTTGTTATTTTCCATTTATTTTAAATTATAGCCATAATGATGGATGTGGAGTATCTTATTGTGGTTTTGATTTGCATTTTTTAAAGATTTCATTTATTTACTTGAAAGCAAGAGAGATGACAGAGGAGGAGGGAGAAGCAGACTCACTGCTGAGCAGAGAGTCCTATGTGGGGCTCAATTCCAGAACCCTGAGATCATGACTCAAGCCAGAAGCAGCCACTCAACAGACTGAGACAAATAGTACTTTCTTAATGCCAAAGATGTTGAATGTCATTTCATGTGCTTGCTGGTCATTTGTATATCTTTTATGGAGAAATGTCTGTTCAAGCCCACTTTTAAATTGAGTTGTTTTCATCTATTGTTGAGTTATAAGAGTTTGTTATATATTCTGGATGTTAAATTTTTATCAAATACTCACATTCTGTAGATTGTCTTTTCACTTTACTTCTGTCCTTTAATATCCAAAAAGTTTTAATTTTGATGAAGTACAATTTATCTATTTTTTCCCTTTTTCTTCCTGCTTTTGATATCCAGACTAAAGATACATTGCCTAAACCAAGGTGACAAATATCTATTCATGATTTCTTTAAGAATTTTATTGTTAGCTCCTACATTTAGTTCCATGAGCTAACTTTTTTGTTTTGTTTTTTTAATTTTTTTTAATGGAGTTCAATTTGCCAACATATAGCATAATACCCAGTGCTCATCCCGCCAAGTGCCCCCCTCATTGCCCATCACCCAGTCACCCCAACCCCCCACCCACTTCCCTTCCACTACCCCTTGTTCATTTCCCAGAGTTAGGTGATTTTTAAGTAAGGTGTGAAGAAGGGCTCCAACTATATTCCTTTGAATTCACAATTAGGTACCCAATTGCCTCAGTACCATTTGTAGAAAAGACTATCATTTTCCCCATTGAATTGTTGGTGCTCTTTGTCAAAAATCTATTGACCATAAATGTAAGGATTTATTCATGTAATTTGTCAATCTTTATGTTTTTTCTTATGTCACACCAGACTATCATCATTACTCTAGTTTTGTAGTAAATTCTGAAGTTAGGAGGTGTGTGTTCTTGTGTTCTTTTTTGAAATTTTTTCTTATTCTGTGCCCCTCACAGTTATGTATGAATTTTAGAAACACTTTGTCAATTTCTGTTAAAAAAATCGGGCAGAGATTTTGTTAGGAAATGAGTAGAATCCATAGATTAATTCAGGGAGTACTGCCATCTAAATAATATTAAATGTTGTGATCCAGGAACATGGGATGTTTTTCATTTAATTTATTTGGATCTTCTTTAATTTTTTTCAACAGCATTTTGGAGTTTTCAACATGCAAGTCTTTTTTTTAAAGACTTTATTTATTCATTCATGAGAGACACAGAGAGAGAGAGGCAGAGACACAGGCAGAGGAAGAAGCAGGCTACACACGGGGAGCCTGATGTGGGACTCCATACCATGACTCTAGGATCATGCCCTGGGCCGAAGACAGGCGCTAAACCACTGAGCCACCCAGGGATCCCCAACATGCAAGTCTTGTAATACTTTCATTTCATTTATCCCTAAATACCCTTTCTGATGCAGTGATAAATAAGATTATATTCTTAATCTCATTTTTGGATTATTCATTGCTAACATATAGAAATACAACTGATTTTGGTATGTTGATCTTGTATCATGCAAGTGTTCTGAATTTGTTTATTGGTCTTATGAAATTTTTAGTGGCATTCATTAGAATTTTCTATATATAAAATCATGCTATATGCAAGTAAAGATAATTTTACTTCTCCCTTTCCAAACTGGATGGACTTTTTTTTTTTTTACCCACCCATATCACCAACTCTCAGTGTACACTAGAAACTGCTGGAGAACGTCTTCCTCTAGCAATGTTCTACCAGCACCGTCTACTAAAAAGCTTAATGTTGATTTATTCACTGTGGAGGAGAAATGCTTAGTGAAACTCCATGTTTATCACAGAGTATATATTGAGTTAAGAGGCAAATACACCACCGCTACAAGTAAAATTCCTCTAGGTGGTGGGAGAGTAAAAGGAATTTAATATTTGAAGAACAAATATAATCATCTTATGAGTTAAAATTTTTAATTTCAGAACTCTGAAAAGATAAGCAAATATACCCCCATTTTGTGCTTGTATAAATGGAAGCACAGAAATATTACAATTATTATTCCAAAGGCATACACATCCAACAAGGGTCATATCTCCTATCACCTCCAGCCTCACTAAGTTCTAAGTGTGTGCTCTTGCCATTGTATCACTCTCTATTTTTTAAAAATATTTTATTTATTTATTCATGAGAGACACACACAGAGAGGCAGAGATATAGGCAGAGGGAGAAGCAGGATCCCTGTGGGGAGCCTGGGGCAGGACTCAATTCCAGGACCGTCCAGGATCAGGACCTGAGTCAAAGGCAGATGTTCAACCACTGAGTTACCCAGGTGCCCCAGCACTCTCTCTTTAGTCAATATTTATTAATAAAACTAAATATTTCTGGAGAGTTCCAGTCTAGTAAAGGAAAGAGGTAGAAATGGCTCCCCCAATTCTTATGGCAAAGGGATAAGAACAACTAATGTTTTCAATGTCAACATCAAACAAGAAATCCAGTGACCAATGTGACAAATAAAAACAAATCATTGAGTGCACTGAGAGTCATTGTGTTTTAGTGTTAGAATTGGTGGAATATAACTTAGATGATTTTCTATGTGTCATACTGAATTTCTCATTTTGGACCAAATTTATTAGAGCTACTAACAAAAAACAGATGGAAAGCTCTACACTATTTCATGCTACAGTGAGAAAATATGAAAGTATGACAACACATAAAATAATGGATGCTCAACCTAATGGAAAAGTATAACCTGCTCAAATTAAAGCACAACTGTATAGGTATCTCTTCTTTGAATTTTCCAATTTATAGTGCCATAGCAATTGCACAAAGGCTTGCTCTTCTGCACCAGGCTCCTGGAGGAGAATTTCAGAGATGTAGCCCTAACACTGTCAGTGTCATATGTCAGGTTGCAGTGAGTCGGAACTGAAATAATAGCTCTACCCACTTACAGATTGCCTTCACCTCAACAAATTAACAGTTTCATCTATCTGACAAATATTCACTGAGTGGGTAACATGCAATGTATATTGGGAGAAACACTAAGGGACTCTGAAATGAATCAGAAATCCTAAGCCCAAGGGCATAAATTAAAATCTCCTACAAAGGAGGCAAATGATAAATGATTTATGCAAGCTTGAGTAAGGAAAGATTTGATCATGGGGATACTTCCATTTAGGCACTACCAAAGAGAAACGTAACTCAGAACTAAAAATGCCATGATAGAAAGGGTATTATAACCCATGTCCTGTGCAGCTGCCAAGAAACTGAAAGAAGCTAGTGAAATTAATAAACTCAGTGCATGGTCAGGGACCGACAAATATCTATTTCCTCCCCCTCCCACACACAAGCCACAATTGGAAAATCTCAGAACAGTCCAGCTTCATTTGAAAGTTTAAACATGTTTATTATAAACACAAAAGGTCATGCCACCTCGGCTCTCCCAGGGTCATTGTCCAGCACATCAGCTGCTGTGATAGCCACCTTGGTGCATAGTGCTAACAGACTCACTGAGAGGACCCCAATCCCAGGCATATGAAGACCAGGGCTCAACCCCAACTTGTATTTCCATACTTGGGTGCCAATCACTATTCTTAAATGGGTACTACAAAAAATAATTGAAATGATTTGGAGAAATTCTTAATCACATGTATGCACTTAATGACAAGGGTAATTAAAGTAGCACTAAGGTAACATGCAGTAATATCTCATGATTGTATTCTCAGGCAAAAACAGGAGGCTGTTACTAATTGTGAGCCCCCTAAAGCCCCAGGTACTTAGTAATGTGTTTTAGAGAAATTGTCTCATCTAATTTAATCTTCACAACAACCTACAATGATATATTATTATCTCCTTTTTCTGACTAACAGAGGGACTCCCTTAGTGGCAGGTTATAAGCTTTTAAGTAGCAAAGCTGAGACTAAAACCAGCTCTTACTGATTACAGAGTCTGTCTCCTCTATTTTTGCTGCTGACCTCTGTCAAATGCAACATTATACCTTCTGACAGGAACCTGACAGGCATCTTTGTGTCCTTCATAACTCAGCCATAACCCAATTAAGGATTCCTTACCATAATTACACCAAATAGATCATCTTACATACTAATCAGCCTCTAGGCTTGCTGTACCTGCTCCTTGAATACAATCTGTAGCCTCAGCAAGGAGCCTCTCTGCAGGCAGGAAGGAGAATGGGCTAGAAGGATAGAGCCTGGGCCCTGGGGGACTCTGCCACTTAATGGAGCTTCCTACAACCCCATCAGCTTCTCAAAGCTCCACAAATATGCCAGCCTCTCACCTCACAAGACCTCTGGAAGGATTTGTGCAGCATTCACACTTTGAAAAGAGAAAAATCTCTTAAACCAAGTGCTCCTCAGGGGAAGCAGAGAGGAACATTTGAGTCTGATTACGTAACTACAGTCTTAACACATAGTAGGTGCTCAATAAATTGAACTAAAGAGCTACTAAATTGAACTAAAGTGCTAACAGATTAGGGATCTTTTTAAATTAACACACATTAAAACATACTTTTATTGCTGTAAATTTTGTGAAGTTTAACACATGTATAGATTTTTTTAATAAACATGATAATCAGGATGCAGAACAGTTCCAGCACCCCAGAGAACTTGTTTGTGCTATGTCTTTGAAGTCACACCTTCTTCCTCTCCCTAACCACAGGTCTGTTCTCTGTCACTACAGTTTGTCTCTTTGAGGGATAGTGGAAGGGGAGGTGGGCGGGGAGATGGTGTGACTGGGTGGCAGGCACTGAGGGGAGCACTTGACAGGATGAGCATTGGGTGTTATACTATATGTTGGCAAATCGAACTCCAATAAAAAATATATATATAATATAAAAAAGAGAATGTCACATAAAAAAAACTATACAGTGTGTAACGTTTTAAAAACTTATCATGATGTCTCTGTGACTTAATCAAGTTATTTTGTGTATTAAGAGTTTCTTTCTTATTGCTCTAGTCTCCAGCTGGAGGGCATTTGTGTTTTTTCCAGTTGTTATTATGAGTAGAGCTACTATAAACATTTATGTACAGATATTTGTGTGAATTGTTAGACAATTGTTAGTTCACTTGCGTAGATAGCTAGGAGTTTGATTGTTGGATCATTTGACAAGTGTATGTTTAACTTCATGAGAAACTGCCAACCTATCTTCCAGAGTGGCTATGTTATTTTACATTTCCACCAACAGTCTATCAGTAATCTGTTTGCTACATATCCTCATCAGCACTCAAGATGATCAATTTTTTAAAAATTCATTCTGATAGGTGTGTACATGTAGTTTATTGTGGTTTCATTTTGCATTTCTGTAATGGGCCAAGATATTTGGTTCAGCATCTTGTCTTGTACTTATTTGCCCTCTGTATCTACTCTTTGATAAAGTTTTAAAAGTTTAGATCTGTTGCCCACTTTTTATTTGGGTCATTTTCTTATTCTTGAGTTTTAAGAGGCTTTTTGTACTCTGTTTTTTTCTGGATACAAGCCCTTTGTTGTACATGTGATTTGCAAATATTTTCTCCTAATCTATTATCTATCTTTTCATGCTCTTAATGGTGTATTTTGCAGGATAAAACTTTTCTTTTATAAATTATGCTTTTAGTGTTTCTTGACCCGAGGTCAGGAAGATTTAGTCCTAAATTCTAAAATTAAAAGTAAAATTCTACTTTTAAGTTATATATTTCGATCTAAAATGAATTTTTGTTAAAGTTTTATAAGGTAAAATCAAACTTCCTGGTTTTTTGCATAAGTATATACAATTGATCAAACATCATTTGTTGAAAAAAAGTCTTCATTTTGTTTCTGTATTGTCAAAATAAATTTATTGGGTCTATGTTAACTTTCTACTGTGTTCCTTCAACTTGTGTGTTTTTCCATTGGAAATGCTACACTGAATACATTGTATAGCTTTAGAGTAAGTCTGAGAATCAGGTAATGTGATTTCTCAAATTTTTCTCTTTTTTTTTTCAAAATTATCTTGCCTATTCTAGTCTTTGATTTTTCATATTTTTTTTAATCAAATCATCTATAACTATAAAATTCCTGCCAGGATTTTGATTGGGATTGTACTTAATCCATAAGTCAATTTGGGGAAAATTGGCATATTTATATTGTTGGGTGTAATCTATAAATATGGTATAACTCTCCATTTATTGAGGTCTAAACAATACTTATGTCATGTCTCCTTTTTATTTATTAGTCTTTCTATACATATCAATTTTATTGCTTTTTCTAAAACCAACTTTTGGATTTATTAATATTTTTTTCAGTTTTCAATTTCATTGACTTCTGGTTACTAATTTCTTTTTTCTGGATTTATTTGTGTTTTAATTTTCCTGTTTTATTGAAGTGGCAGGTTAAAATTTTCATATGAGAATTTTTGATTGAGATATAATTGACATATATATTATGTTAGTTTTATAGTGATTCAATAGTATATTTTGCTAAATGATCACCACATTAAGTCTACTTATTATCAGCCACCTTACGCAGTTACAAAAGTATTTTTATTTGTGATGAGAGCTTTTAAGAACTAAGGAATTTTCAAATATGCAATACAGTATTAACTATAGTCACCATGCTATACATTACATCCCCCTTAGTTATTTATTTTATAACTGGAAAGCTTTACTGTCAGACCACTTCACTCATTTCACTCATTCCCCCACCCTGCCTCTGACCACCACCAAACTGTTCTCTTTATTTATGAAAAGGTTTTTGTTTTGTTTTGCTTTTTGTTGTTGTTATTTTTAGACTTCATATATGAGTTGGAACATATAGTATTTGTCTTTGACTTATTTCACTTAGTACAATGCCCTCAAGATCCATCTGTGTTGTTGCAATGGTAAGATTAGATTTCATTCCTTTTTATGGCTGGATAATATTCCTTCTCTCTCTCTCTCTCTCTCTCTCTCTCTCTCTCTCTCTCTCTCTATATATATATATATATATATATATATATATATACCATATTTTCTTTACCCATTCATCCACCATTGGATATTGGTTATTTCCATATCTTGGTTATTGTGAATAATGTTGCGGTTAGCATGCAAAGCCATCTATCTTTTTTCAGGTTAGTGTTTGTTTTCTCAGGATAAATACCCAAAAGTGGAATTTCTGGATCATATAGTTGTTCTATTTTTGATTTTTTGAAAAAGCTCCATACTGTTTTCTACAGTGGCTGCACCTACTTTCATTCCTACTAACAATACACAAGAACTCCCTTTTCTCTACAACCTCACCATACTTATTATTTCTTGTCTTTATGAAATAGTCATTGTAACAAATGTAAGGTGATATTTGATTGTGTTTTTTCTTTCAATAATTTATTGATTAAGAGACAGAGACAGAGAGAGAGAGAGAGAGAGAGAGAGCATGAGCAGGGGGAGGAATAGAGGGAGAGGGATATAAGTAGACTACTCACTGAGCAGGGAGCCCCATGTGCAGCTCTATCTCAGGGCCCTGAGATCATGACCTGATCCCAAATCAAGAGTCAGACACTTAACCAACAGGGCCATCCAAGCACCATTTTCCTTATGGTTTTGATTTGCATTTATCTGATGATTAGTGATATTGAGGACCTTTTCAAGTACATGTTGGCCATTTGTATGGACATTAGAAAGTGTCTAGCTCCTCTGCCTTTGTTTTAATCAGATTGTTTCTTTTATTCTTGAGTTCTATGAGTTTTTTATATATTTTATATATTAATCTCTTATTGGATATATTGTTGGCAAACATTTTTTTCCCATTTGGTAGATTGCCTTTTCATTTTGTTGATGATTTCCTTTGCTGTGAAGAAGCTTTTTAGTTTGATGTAGCTCCACTTGTTTATTTTTGCTTTTTTTACCTTTGCTTTTGGTATCAAATCCAAGAAACTATTGCCACAACCTATGCCAAGGAGTTTACTGCTTATATTTTCTTCTAGAAGTTTCATGGTTTCCGGGCTTACATTTAAATCTAATCCATTTGAGTTATTTTTTGTGTATGGTGTACGATGGTTGTCTGGTTTCCTTCTTTTTCTTGTTGCTGTCCAGTTTTTCAACACCATTTATTGAAAAGACTATCATTTCCCTGTGGTATATTCTTGGCTCCTTGGTCATAAATTAATTGACCATTTATTGCATGGGTTTATTTCTAGGTTCCGCATTTTGTTCTATTGATCTATGTGTCTGTTTTAATGCCAATCCATAGTTTTGATTACTATAGTTTCATCTGAAATCAGAGAGCATGATTCTTCCCACTCTGATCTTCTTTAAGATTTTTTTTTGGCTATTCAAGGTCTTTATCATTTCCTTCTTCCCAAAGAGCTTATTTTAGTATCTCTTGTAGGGTATATATGCTGGTGATGAAGCCCTTCATTTTCTGTTATGCCTTCTGGCATGGCATATGATTTTTTAATTAAAAGCTGGACATGAACAAAATAAATGAAAGCTGGATATGGTATATCTAATAACAAGAACTCAGGTACATAGACCTTTAGTGTGAGGGTTTATGTTGATCTGACTAGCAGTTCTGGTATGTTTAATGTTTGCTATAACTTATAGGTGCTATAAACTTCAAATTCTTGTAGTGTTCTCTCTTTTTTTTTTCCTCTACTGTTAACTTCGTGCTTTCCCAAAAACTTCCCCCAACAGAGAGTTTGCATCAGGTAGGCTCTTTGAGCTATAATCCTCTCTTATTATACTGGAGTTCTGTTGGTGTGATGGAAAGGTGTGGGAGAGGAAGTGTTCTATAATCTTATGATTAAATCCTGGTCTTCTAGTGAATTTGTGTCTCTGGGATGACATCTATCAAAGTATTAGCTTTTTCACTTTTTGCACCCTTGGGAAGAATAGGAGAGGATGAAGAGGAAAAAAAATTCCCTTTCCCTAGTCAGAATGAAGCTGTGGTAAACTCTTTTTCCCTGGAGAAGAATGTTCTAGGCATATTTCACAAAGATTACTCTTACCCTCCCACTGCCAGAGCCACAGGGTTTCCTTCTCAGATCTCCCTGAAAACATGATGGGTTCTAGAGTGAAAAACCACAAAAGCTCAAAGCTGCATGATGGGTTCTAGAGTTAAAAACCACAAAAGCTGCTTAAGACTAAAGGCTTCTCTGTGCCCTCTCTTTAAATTGTTTAAAAATTGTTTGTTTATTGATAGATAAATGCATTCATCTTGTTAAATAAATCAAATAGTGTAAAAGTATACTTTGGAAAGGCTCTTCTTAGCTCTCTAGTTCTCATGATCACTTACAAGTAACCAGTTATTTCTTATATATACTTCTTCATACTTTGTGTACACACAAGCATATTAATAGTATTTCTTAGTACCTCCCCCATTTAATTAAATATGGTACAGCGTGCAATCCATTCTGACACTCTCTCCTTTCATCTGATCACTATCTCTTGGAAATCTTTTCATATCATTTCATGGAAAGCTATCCCATTTCTTTTGTAGCTGTAGAGATTCCATCATATAAATACACAGTCTCATACTGATGAATATTTGGGTTGTTTTTCATCTTTTGCTACAATAAACTGTTTCTATTAATAACCATGTTACTATGTTCTTTTAGGCACACACATGCATTACTTGTAGAATAAAGTTTTAGGAGTTGTACTGCAGAGTCAATGACATCTCCACCTTTACCTTTGCCTAAATATTGCTCTCCATAAGGTGGCACCATTTTTTATTGCCGCTGCTATTGTATAAAAGTTAGTACTTTTTTCCCATAGCTTTCCCATAGAGGTTGCATTTTTCAGGGAGCTACCCCCTCACACACATAGTGAGATGGGTTAGATGAAGTGTTCTACTTGTCTATCTTCAGCTCATCAACTTAGCTATCATTTACCAATTTTCTTCTGCAACTACCAAAGGTGCATGATAGATTCTTGCAAATGTCCCTAGCACTACTGTGTCTAGAAGGAGCAAAAGGCCAGCCACACTTGGGGAAGTCTGGTACTATCACAGTTCTATTTTTTCCTGAGTCCAGATAAAAGTCAGTTCCATGTCACTCTTACCTCCCAACTCTGCAAGAGTGTCTAGATCTCCTTCTCTAGATTTTGATGAGATCTAACCCTTTATCAGTCACAGAGATGCCTTCACTAAGTATTACCAGCTGCTTCTAACCTGTCATGGTGGAGACAGACCCATCAGACACTGTTGTGCTTTGCCTTTTTGCCTTCTCAACTTTGTGTCCTCTCAAAATAGGAACAACTTTTAATTAAGAAATCACAGTGCACCAAGGGCTATGTATACAACTCCAGGATGATGATGTGTGTGTATGGTGGTAGGAGTATACTCTTATTTGACAAACATTAATACAACATAGAGACTTAAATGGCTGAAGGTCTTACTGCTCCCCAACTTTAGACCTGGAAATCTAACCTTTCATTACACAATATGGATTACCAGACACAGCCACGGTACACTGTTTCCAGTGTGTCCAACCTGAAATCCACCATCTTCAATGCCCAAGAGTCCTGAGATTTATATGTGTTTGACCCCAAAGTGTCTGCTTTTAATTCACTACTATCTTCCCTGCAAAAAGGCAATACTATGTCTTAAACAGTAGGCTTGACTTCTGAAATAGACAAAAGAATGACAATGACTGACTGGAGTGGAAGGTTAAATATACAAGTCAATGAATGAGTTTTATGCTGCTTTAGAGTAAATAATTAATTTCCAATATCCATTTATTGTGCAGACTGGCTCTTTTGAGAAGTATAATATCCTCCTTGGAGATAAGCTTGAGGAATGGTAAAGGAGGGCTTATGACAAATGATTCAGAACTCCTATGACCATAACACAGGTGTTTGATGCCTCTCTCATTGACTGCTGCTTCACAGAGTCAGACAGGTTACATGACAGGAAGGAATTATACCATGTACAGCTTGGATGTCACCAAAAATCATTGACCAGCTCTATCCAGGCACACTAGTGGACACAGGTTCACCTCCAAGTTTCAGTAAGTTGTTTTTCTAATGAAATGACTATGTGCATGTCTGGTCCTGTTTCTGCCTCTTCCCCCTCACTACAAGCACTACTGATATGTCGGCAGATAAAAGTGAAATGGCAATTCTCAAAAAAAAATGTCATGGTGCACATCAATTTTAGGGAAGCAGTGTGGAAGAGGTCGAACAACCTGGCCTATTTTATACTCACAAAATTTCATAAATCTCTTATATTCAGTCTAGTACAAATCTGCATTATGCCTATTAATTACACATATATTATATGTGTAATATATTATTACACTATATTAATGTTTATGAAGCTGGAAGAAACCTTTTAGATTTATTGTTAGCCACATCTGCAAACCAGTCCTGAGGAATAAAACAATTTATTCAGGCTGGCTTCTTTTGTTCTGTTGTGTTTAGGGGTTACACTTATGCATGTGTTTTAACAAAAATAGGACAGGTGCATTGATTCTAACCCAATAAGGAAAAAGAGAGTCCACTTTGCACCTTTTCTTTCTTGTCTGTCAATGCTAAGTATTCTTTGCATGTTTTTTCCTCTTTTCAGCCATATACACATGTACATGGAAGTGAACTGATCTCAGGAGTCATTTCTTCCAGCCTCCTGGACTCTTCTTGGTAGGTGCAGAATATCAGGTGAATGACACCTCAGACACTTGCACTGTCAATATTTTAACAAGTATTCCCATTTTGCATTTCATGCAAAACTCAGTTTAGGAGAAAGAAGGCTAGACTTACAAGACTCAGCCCTATCAGATCTATCTCTGTATTACTGACCATAATCCTACCTAGAATAATAAAACTACTTTCCTTCCTTGAATCAGGAATGAATCATGAAAAAGCACTGTGTTTCAGTCAGGCATCTTCAAGTAATGGGATGCATCTGGTTCTAGGAGCTCTGACAGACCCTGAACTCAAAATTAGGCCTCTTAATTACCCATTCCTCAAACCTAGGCAAAGGGCTGCCATCCCTGGAGACTGTTGTTCTCTCCTCTGAACTCAGAAGAATGGTGCCTGCCAGGGGTTACTATGACGATTTTTTAAAATATTTTATTTATTTATTCATGAGAGACACAGAGAGAGGCAGAGATATAAGCAGAGGGAGAAGCAGGCTCTCTGCAGGGAGCTTGATGCGGAACTTGATCTCAGGACCCCAGGATCACAACCTAAGCCAAAGGCAGATGCTCAACCATTGAGCCACCCAGATGCTCCTATTACTAGAATTTCTGTTGTTGGATAGTCAGTGCAAAGTGAATTTGTTCAGTGGGGATTCCCACTTATTAACGTGAACAGAAAACTATGCATTGACCAATTGTTGGCAGACCTACTGCAGCTAAATGAAAGGCTTATAGACAGACCTGTTCATTTTTCCCCACTTGGCTCACAATCTAGACTTGGAGAGTCAATTTCACTATCCTGTAGTAGCAAAATGCTACTCATAAGAACCAGTAGCAAAGACTACCAAGTATAAAATGTCACCTGTAGGGCACTAATACTTCTCAATGAACGAACAACAAGGGGCATCAGTGTTTGTAGAACTAAAACAGAATTAAGAATTATAATTCCTAATATACGTATATGTTATAATTATAGGATACTTATAATTATAATTATCATAATTGCATGTAATTATTATACACCTTTTACATGCATATATATTATATATTATATAGTTGAGCCAGTTTGTACTGGATCATGAAACCTGACTGCAAAAATCTCTTTCCAAATCCACATTCAGTGAGATTGTGTTGAGAGCTTGAAATCAATTATTTTTTTTATTTTTTTTATGGGAGTTCAATTTGCCAACATATAGCATAACACCCAGTGCTCATCCTGCCAAGTGCCCCCCTCAGTGCCCGTCACTCAGTCCCCAAAACCCCCTGCCCACCTACCCTTCCACTACCCCTTGTTCATTTCCCAGAGTTAGGTGTCACTCATGTTTTATCATCCGCACTGATATTTTCCATTCATTTTCTCTCCTTTCCCCTTTAATCCCTTTCACTAATTTTTATATTCCCCAAATGAATGAGACCATATAATGGTTGTGCTTTTCAGATTGACTTATTTCACTCAGCATAATACCCTCCAGGACCATCCACGTCGAAGCAAATGGTGGGTATTTGTCATTTCTCATGGCTGAGTAATATTCCATTGTACACATATACCACATCTTCTTTATCCATTCATCTTTTGATGGACACCGAGGCTCCTTCCTCAGTTTGGCTATTGTGGACATTGCTGCTAGAAACATCGGGGTGCAGGTGTGCCAGCGTTTCACTGCATCTGTATCTTTGGGGAAAACCCCCAACAGTGCAATTGCTGGGTGGTAGGGCAGATCTATTTTTAACTCTTTGAGGAACCTCCATACATTTTTCCAGAGTGGCTGCACCAGTTGACATTCCCACCAACAGTGCAAGAGGGTTCCCCTTTCTCCACATCCTCTCCAACATTTGTTGTTTACTGTCCTGTTAATTTTCTCCATTCTCACTGCTGTGATGTGGCATCTCATTGTGGTTTTGATTTGTGTTTCCCTGATGGTCAGTGATGCAGAGCATTTTCTCATGTGTTTGTTGGCCATGTCTATGTCTTCCTCTGTGAAATTTCCGTCTTTTGCCCATTTCATGTTTGGATTGTTTGTTTCTTTGCTGTTGAGTTTAATAAGTTCTTTGTAGATCTTCGATATTGGACCTTTATCTGATATGTCTTTTGAAAATATCTTCTCTCATTCTGTAGGTTGTCTTTTAGTTTTGTTGACTGTTTCTTTTGCTGTGCACAAGCTTTTTATCTAGATGAAGTCCCAGTAGTTCATTTTTGCTTTTGTTTTCCTTGCCTTTATAGATGCATCCTGCAAGAAGTTGCTGTGACCAAGTTCAAAAAGGGTGTTGCCTGTGTTTTCCTCTAGGATTTTAATGGATTCTTGTCTCACATTTAAATCTTTCATCCATTTTGAGTTTATCTTTGTGTATGGTGTAAGAGAATGGTCTAGTTTCATTCTTCTGCATATGGATGTCCAATTTTCCCAGCACCATTTATTGTAGAGACTGTCTTTTTTCCAGTGGATAGTCTTTCCTGCTTTGTCGAATATTAGTTGACCATAGAGTTGAGGGCCCATTTCTGGATTCTCTATTCTGTTCCAGTGATCTATGTGTCTGTTTTTGTGCCAGTACCACACTGTCTTGATGACCACAGCTTTGTAGTACAATCTGAAATCTGGCCAATAACCAGGGAAGAAATTGAAGCAGTCATCAAAAACCTCCCAAGACACAAAAGTCCAGGGCCAGATGGTTTTCCAAGGGAATTCTATCAAACGTTTCAAGAAGAAACCATACGTATTCTACTGAAGCCGTTTGTAAAGATAGAAAGAGATGGAGTACTTCCAAATTCGTTCTATGAGGCCAGCATCACCTTAATTCCAGAACCAGACAAAGACCCCACCAAAAAGGAGAATTATAGACCAACATCTCTGATGAACATGGATGCAGAAATTCTCAGCAAGATACTAGCCAATAGGATCCAACAATACATTAAGATTATTCACCATGACTAAGTGGGATTTATCCCCAGGATGCAAGGCTGGTTCAACACTCATAAAGCAATCAATGTGATTCATCATATCAGCAAGAGAAAAAAATAAGAACCATATGATCCTCTCAATAGATGCAGAGAAAGCATTTGACAAAATACAGCATCCATTCCTGATCAAAACTCTTCAGAATGTAGGGATAAAGGCAACATTCCTCAGCATCTTAAAAGCCATTGATGAAAAGCCCACAGCAAATATTCTCAATGGGGAAGCACTGGGAGCCTTTCCCCTAAGATCAGGAATGAGACAGGGATGTCCACTCTTACCACTACTACTCAGCATAGTACTAGAAGTCCTAGCCTCAGAAATCAGGTAATAAAAAGAAATAAAAGTCATTCAAATTGGCAAAGAAGAAGTCAAACTCTCCCTCTTTGCAGATGACATGATACTGTACATAGAAAACCCAAAGGACTCCATCCCAAGATTGCTACAACTCATACAGAAATTTGGCAGTTTGGCAGGATACAAAATCAATGCCTACAAATCAGTGGCATTTCTATTCACTAACAATGAGACTGAAGAAAGAGATATTAAGGAATCAATCCCATTTACATTTGTACCCAAAGCAAAGGATACCTAGGAATAAACCTAACCAAAATGATAAAAGATCTATACCCTAAAATCTACAGAACACTTCTGAAAGAAATTGAGGAAGACACCAAAAGATGGAAAAATATTCCATGCTCATGGATTGCAAGAATTAATATTGTGAAAATGTCAATGTTACCCAGGGCAATTTACACAGTTAATGCAATCTCTATCAAAATACCATGGACTTTCTTCAGAGAGTTGGAAGAAATCATCTTAAGATTTGTGTGGAATCAGAAAAGACCCCTAATAGCCAGGGGAATATTAAAAAAGAAAACCAGAGCTGGGTGTATCACAATGTGAGGATTAATGTGATAATATGAGTATGGCACCTAGCACAGATAGGGTTCTATAAATAGCACATACCTCCAATGCAGGGAACTGGGAGAGGTAGCGTAAAAACTAGGGTGGACATTCTTGAGCTCACAATCTCTCCCGCCTGCTGGTCTTCAATTGAAGTCTTCACAGGGTAATTGCTCTTACTCACCAGGCCAGAAAGAAAAGATGCATTTCATTTTTCTAAGGTTGAAAATAAGGTTTTTAAATCCATGTTCTAGCTCAGCAGAAAAGTCTGCTGTGGTTGATTAGTGATGTCTGGCCTGATCAAGTGATGAGTGGATTGGGCATATGTGGTACATTTTGCCTATCTTTGATTGACATGGTAATTTCCTCAAACTAGTGCATGTATTAATAATCCTGGTTTCTTTAGTTTCCACCACAAGGCCTGTATAGAAATATTCCTATTTATTGGTGTGTGGGACCATCTTGAGCTTAGAGTAAGATTCCAACAAGTAGTCTGACATGGCACTCTAGACCTGCTGTAAGTGGGTGTGCTCAGAGCCAGGCAAAGACTGAAAATCAGGGAGTCATTCCCTGGTGTGTGATGAAAAAAATAGCTGAAATGAGGGTAAAATCTTTTGTCGGTGAGAGCCAAGTAAGGTGAAATTAGAGTAGAGAAGGGCAAATTAATTCAATGTCCCAACTGAGATCTGGTCTATAAAAACAAATGGGCACAGGCCTGAGAGGACTGGGTAGGTGAGGGCTGGTTACCAACCAGACAGTGCTAAGAAGTATTTAGTCCAGAGTTCTAAAAAAAGGGTCAAATGCCCCTGCTGTGTGCTGAAGTGCCCATGTGTCCATCTGCCTCAGTGCTCACCAGGGTATACTGAAGTCTTCTGGTTATGCCTCAGACACCTCCTTGTCTGGACAGAAAGCCTCTTGAGAAAAGGATCTCCCTTTTTTTCCATGTCTATTCTCAGGCCAGGTACAGGTGGCACATGCAGGTGTCCAAGGAATACTCTGTAGATAGATAGATGGATGGATGGATGGATGGATGGATGGATTGGTGGATATTACAGACAAAGAGTATTATTTCTTATTTGGCCTCAAGACACATGATGGCCTTGCCCATGGACCTTGGGACTGCAGAGAGAGGCTTAAAAGACTTCATTCTTACAGGATCTTGGTAGGGACTCAGGCTGAATGGAATCCTCACTCTCCAGTGGACACTCAGAATGGAGATTGGCCATTTGTACCATGCTAATTAAGGTCACTGGATGCTGTAGTCATTTAATTCTAACTCCTGCTGGGACTCCGGGCAGGGCTGAAGAGATACTGGCCCATCTCCCATTTACCAGACCAAGGGAAGAGAGAGAGCACCCTTAAGCACATGGAAGTCATCATACTATGACTAGTTATTACAATGGGTACTAGATTTTGTATAGTTAGAATTCCTTGAATGCAGTTAGGACTGGATCAAGGAATGAAAGTTTGCAACTCCGTATTTCATGGTAGCCTCTCACCCTGGGTATGTTCTCCAAAGCTCAGTGCCTTCCTACCTGTCATCCTTATTCCAGCCTCACCTGGTCAGGGAAGCAAAACTGTGATACACAGCTCAGAGTGGTCATAGTTTGAAGCTTAGTTTTACCCTCAATAAATCACAGCTTTAACTGTATTTGAGTTTTCTGTCTCGATTTCTTTCATCTGCAAACCATGGATAACATCATCCAGCTCAGCATAAAGACTGAAAGAAATTGCATACACTAAACAACTGGAATGCAGTAGGTTCTCAATACATGGCACTTATTTTTAATATTATTTCATGCCACCAAACAAATCATTAGATTTACGAAAGCCTCAATTTCCTTTTCTACAAAAGAAGTTCCAAACTCCATTTTTACCATTATCATAGGATTCTTAAGAGTAAGTGGAAAGTAAGTGAAGATAACGCAGTGTCCAATCTTTCAGATGACATAGTGACCTTCCACAATTGTCTGGGTTACTTTAGGCCTTGTACCTATCTGAAATGACGAAGAAACTGAAACACAAAGAAGCAAATAACCTACCTGAATAATAATTTAAAAATCATATAACTTAGGACTGAAAGATGTCTTAGAGATCAACCATTTTACACTTCTTTATGCATAATACACCTGGTGAATAAGTGCTAAACAAATTTACAAACCCATTGATAATAAGATTTGTGATAGTTAATAAACTGCATATGTCTTTTCATTTTTATTTTTGTAAAATTAGACACTATAAAACCTAAGATTCAAGAGTAAGCCTTCTGCTAGACTATCATTTCCAAATCATAAGAAAACAACAATTATGGAAGCCTGGGTGGCTCAGAGATTTAGCGCCGCCTTCAGCCTAGGGCGTGATCCTGGAGACCTGGGATCCAGTCCCATGTTGGGCTCCCTGCCTGGATCATGCTTCTCCCTCTGCCTGTGTCTCTGTCTCTCTCTCTACATCTCATGAATAAATAATAAATAAATGAAATCTTAAAAAAATTAAATAAAACCGGTGAGATGGAAGAAATCACCCCTCACCCATCACATCATTTAATCCTCCATTATAGTAAAGCAGCATTTCTTTCTTTTTTTTTAAGATTTTATTTATTTATTCATAGACACAGAGAGAGAGGCAGAAACACAGAGGGAGAAGCAGGCTCCATGCAGGGAGCCCGACGTGGGACTCGATCCTGGTCTCCAGGACCACACCCCAGGCTGCAGGCGGCGCCAAACCGCTAGCAGCATTTATTTTTAATTTTCAGAGGGGGGCACTAAGGGCCTTTGTCTAAAATGCCACGTGTTAAGTTGCAAACTAGACTTTTGTGTCTGGATATTGGATTTTCTCCATTAGATTTCAATGCTTCCAACTCAAGATGCTATTAATTTAATTCATCGTCTGAATGCTTGCTTCCATGTTAATTTTGGCATGAGTGATGCTAGCCTCGTGATTATTTTGTTAAGAAAGAAAACAAGCAGTAACTATTTCTGCATCCCCTCTGAGGAGGTTATTGGTGAAATATTGCTGCTCAGGCTCTTTTACTTTTGGTTTCTATTTAGGCTCACCAGTGGAAGGTTCTCAGAGGAACTGAGAAAGAGGTGGCATTTTTCCCCTGGCTCCATCCCTTCCACACTCTTGGTGGACATATGTTCCTCTCTCTCATCCATAGATCCATATGGGTGATTCAACTTCCAGAGCCATCAAGGTTGGCAACCAAACTTCCACCCTTGCCCTTTCTGGAGGGCCCATTTTTGATGATCCTCAGATCTCCTGTAGCCTTGGTTTATTCCCATAACCCTCTGCACACCCAAAAAGTAAGCCTTTAATTAGCTCTCAGATAACCTTTGAGGTATAGCTTCTATTTCTGGCCAGGACTCCTTCTTGTTCAGGGGGAAGAGAAAGAAAGAAAGAAAGAAAAGGAAGAGAGAAAAAGGAAGAAAGAAAGAAGAAAAAAAGAAAGAAAGAAAGAAAGAAAGAAGGGAAGATGACAAAGGAGAAAGAAAGAAAGAAAAAATAAAAAAGAAAGACGAAAGCAAAAAGCTCCGACAAGTCCTCATCACTCCCTCACCTCCCGCCCCCCCGCCAGACGACCTCCCTAAGAGCCTCCCGACCCCCCCCCAAGTCCAATAAGAAAAGAATAAAGGAGGCAGGTTTTGGTTATAGATGAGATGAGATTGGCTTCAGATTGATAATGTTGAAGCAGAGACATGAGTACTCATAATAAGATTCTTTCTTTTTTAAATTAATTTGAAAATTTCCATAAAACCAATTTTAAACTAAAGATGGTGCACTGTAATGGGGATGGTCCAGCCTCACCCTTATATCTTCAGTGATCTTGTTTAGCAGTTAAAAAAGAGACAGGGCATCTGAGGACACAACTGTAAGGCTTTGTTATAAAGTAACTACAGGTGACTTGGTAATGGCAAACACACTCTCAGGCAACCCAGGCTGCTTATAAACAAAATACTTCATTCCTAACAAGTTCTACTATTTTCTTTGAAATCAACACACAATTTAAAGAAATTTGAAGATGAAATTCTGTAGGAGATTGCTTTGAATGCCCTGCTATTTCTTTATCAAGAAATGGGAGGAAGTCAGTTGCTGAGAACTTTGTCCTTATTTCCTCAAGCAATCAAGTCTTTTCTTTCTTCCTTCATTTACCTCAAAACAAGTTTAATAATTCACACACGGAAGATAAAGCTCTCAACCAGTTGCTGACTTTTAAAGATGTGCCCCCAAGGCAGGCAGGGAAGGTATCACACAGATGACTGCAGCATTACTTGCGTGTAAATGCAATGCTTTCCTTACTCAGAGGCAGTTGGGAGGAGCCTGTGAATATTTGAAATGTGGTTTAGTCCACTGTCAAATAGCTTTGTCAAAAAGTGAACATAAGGTTTGAATGTGGAAAATGTCTTAAAGTCCATTGATTTTCTTGCTTAAAGGCTGGGGCTATACCTATAGTTGGAATATATTATGTTTCTGAACTCAACTCCCCTGACCCTGATCCCCACTGTAGCACCAAGTACCATGGTTCCTGCCATGCAAACTACAGATTAGCTTCTCACATCAAGATGGCTGTGATTTTTTTATTCTTTTATTTATTTGAATTAAATTTGCCAACATATAGTATAATACCCACTGCTCATCCTATCAAGTGCAATCCTCAGTGCCTGGGACCCAGCTATCCCAGCCCGCACCCACATCTCCTTCCACAACCCTTAGTTTCCCAGAATTAGGAGTCTTTCATGGTTTGTCTCCCTCTCTAATTTTTCCCAATAAATTCCCCTCCTTTCCCTTATAATCACTTTCACTACTTCTTATATTTCCCATAAGAGTGAAAACATATGATGATTGTCCTTCTCCGATTGACTTGTTTGACTCAGCATAATGCCTTCCAGTTCTATCCACATTGAAGCAAATGGTGGGTATTCGTCCTCTATATTATATTCTATTCTATATATCGGCCACATCTTCTTTATCCATTCATCTGTTGATGGACACCAAACTCATTTCAAAGTTTGGCTATTGTGGACATTGCTGCTATGAACATCGGGGTGCAGGAGTCCAGGAGTCTCACTGCATCTGTATCTTTGGGGTAAATCCCCAGTAGTGTAATTGCTGGAACATAGAGTAGCTCTATTTTTAACTTCTTGAGGAACCTCCACACTGTGTTCCAGAGTGGCTGCACCAGTTTGCATTCCTACCAACGGTGCAAGAGCGTTCCTCTTTCTCCATGTCCTCTCCAACATTTGTGGTTTCCTTTCTTATTAATTTTGGCCATTCTCATTGGTGAGTTGTAACTCATAGTTTTGATTTGTGTTTCCCTGATGGCAAGTGATTCAGAGCATTTTCGCATGTGCTTGTTGGCCATGTGTATGTCTTCTTTGGAGAAATTTCTTTTCATATCTTCTGCCCATTTCATTACTGAATTTTTTGTTTCTTGAGTGTTGAGTTTGAGAAATTCTTTACAGATCTTGGATATTAGCCCATTATCTAATTATATCATTGAAAATATCTTCTCCCATTCTGTAGGTTGTCCCTTAGATTTGTCAACTGTTTTTATTGCTGAGCAGAAGCTTTTTATCATGATTAAGTCCCAATAGTTTACTATTGCTTTTGTTTCCTTTGTCTTCATAGCTGTATCCTGCAAGAAGTTGCTGTGGCCAAGTTCAAAAAGGGTGTTGCCTGTGTTCTTCTCTAGGATTCTGATGGATTCTTGTCTCACATTTAGACCTTTCATCCATTTTGAGTTTATTTTTGTGTATGGTATAAGAGAATGATCCAGTTTCATTCTTCTCAATGTGGCTGTCCAATTTTCCCAACACATTTATTGAATAGACTGTACTTTTTTCATATTTTATTTATTCATGAGAGAGACACATACACACACACAGAGGCAGAGACACAGGCAGAGGGATAAGCAGGCCCGATGCAGGGAGCCTGACGTGGGACTCTATCCTGGGCCTCCAGGATCACAACCTGGGCCAAAGGCGGCGCTAAACCTCCGAGCCACCTGGGCTGCCCTAGACTGTCCTTTTTCCAGTGGATATTCTTTCCTGCTTTGCCTAATATTAGTTGACCATAGAGTTGAGGGCCCATTTCTAGGTACTCTATTCTATTCCATGGATCTAAGTGTCTGGTTTTTGCCAGTACTACACTGTGTTGATGATCACAGCTTTGTAATACAGCTTGAAATCTGGCATTGTGATGCCCCCAGCATTGGTTTTCATTTTCAATATGCCTCTGGCTATTTGGGATCTTTTCTGATTCCATAAAAATCTTAAGATGATTTGTTCCAATTCTATGAAGAAAGTCCATGGTATTTTGATAGGGATTCCATTGAACGTATAATTGCCCTGGGTAGCATAGACATTTTCACAATATTAATTCTTCCAATCCATGAGCATGGAATGTTTTTTTCCAACTCTTTACATCTTCCTCGATTTCTTTCATAAGTGTTCTATAGTTTTTAGAGTGCAGATCCTTTACCTCTTTGGTTAGATTTATTCTTAGGTATCTTACGCTTTTGGGTGCAATTTTAAATGGGATTGACTCCTTAATTCCTCTTTCTTCAGTCTCAATGCTAGTGTATAGAAATGCCACTGATTTCTGGGCATTGATTTTTTTATCCTGCCACATTGCCGAATTGCTGTATGAGTTCTAGCAATATTGGGCTGGAGTCTTTGGGTTTTCTATATACAGTATCATATCATCTGTGAAGAGGGACAGTTTGACGTTTTCCTTGCCAATTTGAATGCCTTTTATTTCTTTTTGTTGTCTGATTACTGATTCTAGGACTTGACTAACCTTGGTGAGAGTGGACATCCCTATTGTGTTCCTGATGTTAGGGGAAAGACTCTCAGTTTTTCCCCATTGAGTATAATATTCACTGTGGGCTTTTCTACATGGCTTTTATGATATTGAGGAATGTTCCCTCTGTCCCCACACTTTGAAGGGTTTTAATAAGGAATGGATGCTGTATTTTGTCAAATGCTTTCTCTGCATCTATTGTAAGGATCCCATGGTTCTTGTTTTTTCTCTTATCGATGTAATCACTTTTTTTTTTTTTTTTAACCAATGTTGAACCAGCCTTGCATCCTGGGAATAAATCCCACTTGGTCATGGTGAATAATTTTCTTAATGGATCCTATTGGCTAGTGTCGTGCTGAGAATTTTTACATCTGTGTTCATCAGGGATATTGGTTTATAATTCTCCTTTCTGGTGTGGTCTTTGTCTGGTTTTGGGGTCAAGGCAATGCTGGCCTCATAAAACGAGTTTGGAAGTATTCCGTCCTTTTCTACCCTTCAAAACAGCTTTCATAGAATAGGTATTATTTCTTCTTTAAACATTTGATTGAATTTCCCTCGGAAGCCATCTGGTCCTGGACTTTTGTGTCATGGGAGGTTTTTGATGACTGCTCAATTTGTTCTCTGGTTATTGTCCTGTTCAGGTTTCCTATTTCTTCTTATTCCAGATTTGATAATTTGTGGTTTTCCAGAAATGCATCCATTTTTTCTAGATTGCCTAATTTTTTGGTGTTTAGTTCTCATGATATGTTTTAAAACCATTTCTATTTCTTTGGATTTTGTGTTTGTTTGTTTTTTGTTTTGTTTTGTTTTGATTTGGTTTTAGGGATTTTTGTATATTTTTTATTGGAGTTCGATTTTCCAACATATAGCATAACACCCAGTGCTCATCCCTTCAAGTGCTCCCCTCAGTGCCCATCACCCAGTCACCCCAACCTCCCACCCACCTCCAGTTCCACTACCCCTTGTTCATTTCCCAGAGTCAGGAGTCTCTCATGTTCTGTGACCCTCACTGATGTTTCCCACCCATTTTCTCTCATTTCCCTTTATTCCCTTCCACTATTTATTATATTCCCCAAATGAATGAGACCATATGTTAGTCCTTCTCCAATTGACTTACTTCACTCAGCATAAGACTCTCCAGTTCTATCCACACTGAAACAAATGGTGGGCATTTGTCATTTCTAATGGCTGAGTAATATTCCATTGTATACATAGACCACATCTTCTTTATCCATTCATCTTTCGATGGACACTGAGGCTCCTTCCACAGTTTGGCTATTGTGGAAATTGCTACTATAAACATTGGGGTGCTGGTGTCCTGCCATTTCACTGCATCTGTATCTTTGGGGTAAATCCCCAGTAGTGTAATTAGTGGGTCGTAGGGTATTTCTATTTTTAACTCTTTGAGGAACCATATCTTCTTGTCTCTATTTCATTGAGTTCTGCTTGAGTCTTTATTAATTATCTTCTTCTGATTGGTGTAGGTTTTATTTGATGTTCTTTCTCCAGTTCCTTTAGGTGTGAGGTTAGCTTGTGTATTTGAGTTTTTTCCAATTTTTTGATGGATGCTTGTATTGTGATATGTATCTCCCTCTTATGACTGCTTTTGCTATATCCCAAAGATTTTGAACAGTTGTATCTTCATTTTCATTAGTTTCCATAAATAATTTTAATTCTTCTCTAATTTCAGGGTTGACCCTTTCATCTTTTAGCAAAATGTTCTTTAATTTTCATGTGTTTGAATTTCTTCCAAATTTCTTCTTGTGATTGAGTTCAAGATTCAAAGAATTATGGTCTGAAAATATGCAGGGTACAATCCCAATGCTTTTGTATCAGTTGAGACTGATTTGTAACCCACTATGTGGTCTATTCTGGAGAAAGTTCCATGTGCACTTGAGAAGATTGTGTATGTAGTTGCATTTGGATGTAAAATTCTGTAAATATCTGTGAAATCCATCAGGTCCAGTGTATCATTTAAAGCTCTTGCTTCTTTGAAGATGTTGTGCTTAGAATATCTGTCATCTGCAGAATGCGAGATGTTGAAGTCTCCCAGTATTAGTGTATTATTATCTAAGTATGTCTTCACTTTGGTTATTAATTGATTGATATACTTGGCAGCTCCCACATTTGGGGCATAAATATTCATGATTGTTAGTCCTCTTGTTGGGTTGATCCTTTAATTGTGATAAAGTGTCCCTCTTCATCTCTTACCACATTCTTTGGGATAAACTTTAATTTATCTAATATGAGGATTGCTACCCTTGCTTTCTTTTGAGGACCATTTGAATGGTAAATGGTTCTCCAAACATTCATTTTGAGGCTCTAGGTGTCCTTATGTCTAAAATGATTCTCGTGTAGATGGCAAATAGATGGGTATTACTTTTTTATCCAGTCTGAAAATCTGCATCTTTTGATGGGATCATTATGCCAATTCATGTGCAGAGTTACTATTGAAAGATATGAATTTAGTGTCAACATGATACCTATTCAGTCCCTGTTTTTGTGGATTGTTTCTTTGCACATCCTATTTCTTTTACAGAGTCCCCCTTAATATTTCTTGCAGAGCTGTTTTGGTGGTCACATATTCTTTCAGTTTCTGCCTATCATGGAAGCTCTTTCTCTCTCCTTCTATTCTGAATGAGAGCCTTGCTGGATAAAGTATTCTTGGCTGCATGTTCTTCTCATTTGGGCCCTGAATATATCCTGCCAGCCCTTTCTGGCCTGCCAGGCCTGTGTGGAGAGGTCTGCCATTAATCTAATATTTCTCCCCATATAAGTTAGGAATCTCTTGTCTCTTGCTGTTTTGAGGATTTTCTCTTTATCTTTGAAATTTGCAAGTTTTAATATTAAATGTCGAGGTGTTAAATGGTTTTTATTGATGTTAGGGGGATCTCTCTATCTCCTGGATCTGAATGCCTGTTTCCCTCTCCAAATTAGGGAAGTTCTCAGCTATGATTTGTTAAATATGCTTTCTGGATTAGATTTTTCCTTCTGGGGCTATCATTTATTTCCCTTAACATTTCCTCAGGGTCTTTTAATTGTTTTTCTTTTTTTTCCTCAGCTTCCTTCCTTGCCATCAACTTGTCTTCTATGTTACCCACTCTTTCTTCTACCTCATTAACCCTCGTCATGAGGACCTCCAGTTTGGATTGCATTTCATTTAATAGATTTTTAATTTCAGCCTGATTAGATCTAAATTCTGCAGTCACGAAGTCTCTTGATTCCTTTATGCTTTTTTCCAGAGCCACGAGTAGCTTTATAATTGTGCTTCTGAATTGGCTTTCTGACATCGAATTGTAATCCAAATTCTGGAACTCTTTGGGAGTGAGTACTGTTTCTGATTCTTTCTTTTGTGGTGAGTTCTTCTTTCTAGTCATTTTGCTCAGTGCAGAGTGGCTAAAAACAAGTTGTACTGGAAACAGGAAGAAAAAAAAAAGAAAAAAACAAAACAAAAAAACTCAAACCAAACCAAACCAAACCAAACACAAAAACAAGGAGGGGTATCCTCTGGTTCTATATACTGTAAATCCTTCAACTTCCCCTGGAGCTTTCCAGTGCTTCTCGGCCAAGAGCTTGCTCTTTCCCTGTCTTTCCAGCTGGTCTTCTGCAGGAGGCACCTGTTGTGCTGATTCTTAGGTGTGTGTAGGGCTCATGGGAGGTGTTTATCTTGTGAGGCCCCTGTTCCCTGGTGGCCCCACTCCATCCCAGGTGCAGGGTGACACCAGGAATACAACACCACTGGCAGCGGCCAGCCTTCAAGATATGGAGTCAGTTCCTGCAGTAAATACTGCAGTCTCCAATCCACATTGACCTGGATACTCCCGGGGGTCAGGGGCACTGATCTGCACAGCTTGGGGTTGCCCAGCAGCAAGAGAGTCCTCGCTGTCCTGTGCCCTCCCTGCCTCCACCTGTCCTGGGGGAAACACCAGATCCTGGGCTGTGTCTGCTTGGCGCCCTGGGATCTGGGGTCTGTGCTCTTGGAATCATGCTCCCAGGTCTGCCGCTCCCAAAGGCAGCAGGGTGTAGACCCCTCTGTCCGGAGCCGCTGCCTGAGCTTCTCCCAAGGCCCTGCCGGTGCACACTCCAGCCCTTTACAGATCTTGGTCCACAGTCTGTGGTGCACTCTTCCCAGGGGTGCACTTTCTCTGTTAGTGATCCTGGGAACCTGGAGACTCCACTGCCCCTCCTGCAGTTCAGCCCAGTTTCCCTGCTAAGCGCCTTTCCGTCCAGGAAGAATCCGGTGTGGATTTTTAAAGTTCCTGCTTCTCTAGGACTGTGATTTCCTGTCCTCGAGGCTTTTGCCAGTGGGCCTTAGCCTGGCTCCTCGCGGGGTCCCTCCCCCACTTGATTCTTTTTTTTTTTTCCCTGCCTTCCTACCTTGTTAGAAGTGCACACTCTTCTCTCTGTAGCATTCCAGCTGTTCTCTCTTTAAATCTCAGGTCAAATTCATAGGTTTTCAGGATGATTTGAAAGTTACCTAGGAGGCCTGAATAGCTTCCCTATGGCATCAGCTTCTCAGGTCTTCTGAATAGGAATTGCAGGTTTTCCTTATGCAGAATTCTTTGGCCATATCATGGATTTGGTTCATACCACTGAAGGGGGGAAGGAAGGTGTAACCAGAACCTGCAGAGATTTTTAGGGGAAAGCTCCCAGACAGGAGCTGGTGTATTCAGTAGGAGAAAAAGTCCAGTTCCAAACCACAAGAGGCAGAAGGTTGGAAAGCCCATGAATCTTATTAATTCTTCTCTAATTTGTTCCAGTGTATAATTCAAGCCCTTTTTTCTTTTTTGATGTTCTGCCTAAAAGATCTATCTTTTGCTGAGAGTGCTATGTTGAAGTCTCCTACTGTTAGTATATTATTATCTATGTATCTCTTTACTTTGGTTATTAATTGATTGATATATTGGGCAGCTCCCACATTAGGGGCATAAATATTCATAATTGTTAGGTCTTCTTGTTGGATAAACTCTTTAAGTATGATATAGTGTCCCTCTTCATCTCTTACTACAGTCTTTGGTTTAATCTTTAATTTATCTGATCTGAGGATTGCTACCCCAGCTTTCTTTTGAGGACCATTTGAATGGTAAATGGTTCTCCACCCCTTTGTTTTCAGTCTGCAGGTGTTCTGAGGTCTAAAATGAGTCTCTTGTAGACAGCATATAGATGGGTCTTGCTTTTTTATCCAGTCTAATATCCTGAGTCTTTTTATGCGATCATTAACCCATTCACATTCAGAGTAACTGTTGAAAGATATGAATTTACTGTCATCATATTACCTATTCAGTCCCTGTTTTTGTGGATTGTTTCTTTGGGCTCCCTCTTTCTTTCACAGCCCCCCCCCCCCCCCTTTAATATTTCTTGCAGAGCTGGTTTGGTGGTCATATATTCTTTCAGTTTCTGTCTATCCTGGAAGCTCTTTATCTCTCCTTCTATTCTGAATGACAGCCTTGCTGGATAGAGTATTGTTCGCTGCATGTTTTCCTCATTTTGTACCCTGTTAATATCATGTCAGCCCTTTCTGGCCTGCCGGGTCTCTGTATAGAGATCTACTGTTAATCGGATATTTCTCCCCTTGTAAATTAGGAATCTCTTATCTCAAGCTGCTTTAAGAATTTTCTCTTTATGTTTGGAACTTGGAATTTTCACTATTAAATGTTGAATGTTGAATGGTTTTTACTGATTTGGGGGGAAGTGCTCTCTATCTCTTGTATCTGAAAGCCTGTTTCCTTCCCTAGATTAGGGAATTTCTCAGCTATGATTTGTTCAAATATGCTTTGTGGTCCTCACTTTGTCATTCTCCTCTGGAATCCCAATTGGACGTATATTCTTCCTTCTCAAGCTATCATTTATTTCCCCAAGCCTTTCCTCATTGATTCTTAATTGTTTTTCTCTTTTTTACTCAGCTATTTTCCTTCCTTGCCATCAACTTGTCTTCTATGTCACTCACTCTCTCTTCCACCTCATTAACCCTAGCAGTTAAAGCATCCAGTTTGGACTATATCTCAGTTAAAATATTTTTTTTAAGATTTTATTTATTTATTCATGAGAGACACAGAAAGAGAGAGAGGCAGAGACACAGGCAGAGGGAGAAGCAGGCTCCATGCATGGAGCCTGACATGGGACTCAATCCTGGGTCTCCAGGATTAGGCCCTGGGCTGAAGGCAGCACTAAACCACTGAGCCACCCGGGCTGCCCAGTTAAAGTATTTTTAATTTGGCCTGAGTAGATCTCAATTCTGCAGTAACAAAGTCTCTAGAGTCCTTTATACTTTTTTTCTAGAGTCACTAGTAACTTTATAATTTACTTCTGAATTGAATTTCTCACATCGTATTTAAATCCACATTCTGTAACTCTGTGGCAGAGTGTATTGCTTCTGGTTCTTTCTTTTGTGGTTAATTCCTTCTATTCATTTTGTCCTGTGAAGAGTGATTGTATGAGCAAGCTGAGTCAGAAATATCAACCACAATCTAAGTAAAATACACCCTAGATGATTCTGAAGAGGTCAGAGGCTAGGAAATAAAAGAAAAAGAACAGAACAAAATAAAACAAAAGGAGAACTAAAGTGAAAAACAAAATTTAAAATTTTAAAATAGTGTAAATAAAAACTCAACAACAACAACAACAACAAAAAAAACAAAGAAGAAGAAAAAAAGGGGTGGTGGTGGTGAGCAAGTGGTGGTGGACAGAAAATAATATAGTCTCCCTGAGGGGACTTAGGTGGCAGTCATCTTGGTTCTGAGTGTATTTTGTTCTGTATATTAGAAGATGCCCATTCCAAATTTATAAAAACAAGCAAAATTTATATGAAGATCCAACATGGACCACAAAACATAAACGAGATAAAAGAGGGGGTCATAGTGGGAAGAAAGAGAGAATACAGTCTGACAGAATGAACCAACCTGGTGTTCCACTTGGTTCTGGGTGTATTTTGGTCCGTGTGTTAGAAGGTACTAACTTCCACCATCATAAAACAAAAGGAGACAGGAAAAACTAAAAGCAAAACCCATATCTTGCATATCTACCAAATTTAAATTGAATATGTTGAAGGAATCCAAAAGTGAAGAATATATCTAAGACATGTAATTGTAGAAATGTGAAAGTCAAAAAGGTAAAAGCTTAAAAACGAGGAGTTGGTAAAATATTGTAGTTAAGGAAGGAAAAGAGAAAAAAAATTGGAAATTTTTAACCTGATATACAAATGAGTTGCAATGAAAGAAAAAAAAAAACCCTCTAGTTCTATATACTGTTTTCTCTCAGTCCTAGAGCTTTCCAGTGCTGCTTGTTCAGTAAACTTGCTTTTCCCTTGTTCTTCCAGCAGTTTTTCTGGGGGAAGGGTCTGCTGTGCTGATTTTCAGGTGTCTGTGCCTGGGCAGAGATGCCCCGCCCCTTGCCAAGTGGCCTGGCTCAGTGTAAGCTGTTTATCCTTTGTTCCCTAGAGGCCCCACCTCCCCCAGTTGAAAGGCAAAATGAAGAGGAAAAAAATGGCAGCAACCAGATCTCCAGCTCTACAGCCAAGAGCTTCCCTCAAGTACTTAACCCCAGTCTCCCAGTCCACACTGGCCAAATACTCCTGGGGGCAGGCTCAGGTGCACTGATCTGCACAGCTTGGGGGCACCCAGCAGCAAGAGAGTTCTCACTTTCCTGTGCCCTCCCTGCTTCCACTTGTCCCAGGGGGAATGGAGGATAGCCGGTTTTGTGCACTTCAGCGTCCTCTGATTGAGGCTCTGTGCCACTGGACCCATGCTCCTGGGGATTGCCTCTCCCAAAGGGAATAAAGGACAGCCCCCTCTGTTTGTTGCCAGGCTCTAGGGTAATGGGAGCTCTAGAGCTGGCTGGCATAACCAGCTGGTTTCTCCCAAATGCTCTTGTAGTGCTCCAGCCCTTTAGCGAGATTGGACTGTGGTTTGTGGTGAACTTTCTCTCAGGTGCCCCTATTCTTATAGTGTCTCCTGGAACCTTGAGGCTTCACTGCCCCTCTTGTGATTCTTCCCTATTTCCCTGTTGCACTTTTCAGTAAGAGAAAACTCAGGCGTGGATTTTTAAAGTTCCTGCTTGTCCAGGGCTGGGCTATTCATGCTCCAGAGGCTTTCACAGCTTTACATTCACCCTGCTTGTTGTGGTGCCCCTCCCCCACTTATTTATTTTATTTTTTAAAAAATTTTCCTCCTTCCTGCCTTGTCAGAAGCAAAACCTTTTCTCTCTGTAGCATTCCAGCTGTTATCTCTTTACATCTCAGGTCAAATTCACAGGTATTCAGGATGTTTTAAAAGCTATCTAGGCAAGTTTGTGGGACCAGGTGAGTTGAGGACCCCTACTCTTCTGCCATCTTTCCTCAACACTTATGGTTGTGGCTTTAAAGTAAGGCTTGAAAATGCAGAGCAGTTAAACTGACACATACAGCAGTTGCCCTGTTCATTGTAATCAGGTGTTCAGCACTACAGAGGGCAGGAGCTTCCCCCTTGTCACAGGAGTCTGCTCAGTCTTCCTGCTCTCCACCCTCCTTCCCCACTATCCTTGCAGAAAACACCCTCCAGGGCTCTCACTGTTTTCTCTTTTCACTCTCCTTTTCTCTTGTTTCTTCATTTTTTTCTTTCCCCCTAGTTTTTATTTTTAAAAACAGCATACATGCTCTTTTTTTTTTTTAAAGTAAACAATACTCTCAAAGAATAAAGGGCTTACTTGGAGTTTCACTCACCCTCAGTCTCTCTTTCCTCCCTTCTGGGTACATGTTTGTGCAGAGCAAGTGACTCATACATAAAAAAGAACACACTAGACACTCATACAGCCTGCTCTGCAAACTATTCAGAATAAGAAATTATATTATAAATTAATAAAATAAGAGATTTATTTGTTGGATAAAGTTTGCTTTAATTTTTTAAAGTAAAATTTAAAACTTTGCTTACTTATTCTCAACAATGTTCATAAAATTCTTAGGTGAATTAATTTCAGATATAGGTTTCAGTTTTGCATCTATGGCCCTTGAATACATGTGTCAATGACCCTCAATAGAAAATGGCCTACTCACCTGGGTTGAATCAAGGACATGAGGCCACCCATCTTTATTCTATTCAGAACTTGGATAGATGGAAGATTTTAATTGGATGAGCTGGGTAAATAGTATCTGACTGCTAATTAGACAAATTCTCTGCTCTCAGAGTTTGTCTCTGCAGGGGATGAAACATATGTACCATGTAGGCAAGGGATAGATCCTAGGAGTCTGAGCCCAACAAACGGGCAGCTGTGGCCAAAGGCCAGCTGAATCCAGACTCAAAGGTTTGGGTCCTAAATCCTACCTGTTGACACGTTCACTGTGACAGAGGTTTCCTCATCTTATAAGCATTATTTTTCAAACTCAAAGTCTAAGCATTAGCCAAGTGGGAACCTTTTCCTGTGGATAAGAATGGGGGATTGGAATCTGACTCTGCAGAGTCAGAGTTCCATGCAGCACCATGCCAGTGCACTCCTTCACAGAAAGGGTGTGCCACCAAGTGAGCTACCTAGATGGGCCTGGGATATTCAGTAAGCCTAAAATCAAGGGTGGCTGTCACAGTCAGAGCCAGGGCCAGAAGGTCAAAGTAAATAGATGAGAGTAAATTCAAAGGACATGGGAGCAAGTAGAAGGTGTGGCTTAGGGAGCAGCACACCTAAGGGGTGATGCAGAATTGGCTCAGCTAGAATAAAGGGTAGAGCTAGAGCAGGATGAGAAGATTAATGCCTCCTGAGTTGTGACCTAGGACCCTAATAGAACCTATCTCCAGGCATGGTCACTCTGGGTTCCAGCCTCCTGTACCTCCTTTGTCCATCAGGAAAGCCAGGAACAAACCAGGATCAAGGGAAGTAAGGCTGAGTGCTAAGTAGAGCCTAGCCAAGGACTCCTCCTTTCTGTCCCTGTTCCCATGAGAGTCAAGCTGAAGTGGTCTCAACCCCCTGGCTTCGGTGGCCTCATCCACCCCAGAGGACTAGAGGATTCCCTGTGGGTATAGTCATACCTGTGGGGGAAGCCATGCTGTGTTAGAGTAATTTGAGTTGCTATGAACATGGAACCTTGATATTTGCTCATGTAAAATATACTTGGTAAGGAGTAGAGTGTGGGAGGGAGATTCTACTTCACCCAGTTATTTGGGGGACATGGCTGATAGTCTTTCTTCTCAATCCTGTGGCTTCTGAGGTCACCCAACATATCATCCTCCAAGAAGCAGATGGGCAAGAGAGAACAGATGATGTTTTGAGAAGTTTCTATGGTATTTGTTCCTACCCTATTCCATTGGCCAAAATTCAGTCCTATGGGCCACCCAACTACAAGGACCTCTGGAAACATCACCTAGCTGAATATATGCCCAGCAAGAGGAAGAGAACATGCATACGTTGTGGGGAGTCACCTGCCTCTGCCACACTGTAGTCTCTGCTGCTTCTGTTCCAACTCAAAGACAGAATTCACTATGGAGAAGTATGCATGCCTCTTCCTGAGGTTAACTACTACAAACAAAGCAATTTATGTCAGCTTTCTTCACATACTGTCTACATCCAAACCAGAGGAGACAAACACGAGGCCTGGGGGCCACACCTGACAGGCAGACACATTTTTTTCAGAATAAACAGGATGTAAAAGTATATGTATAAAGCAAACCACACAAAATAACTTAATGTTTGCTACAACATTAAAATGTCTAGAAGAAATCCGAGAACATTTCATAGGAAATCTAGATTTCCTGACTTTCAGGTCATTGAAGGGTCTAAACCCACAGAGCCTGCCTTCCTGTGTGGCAGGAAGTGCTATCACTTTTCCTGCAGCAAGTGATAGCAGCTCCACACTGTTGGGTTTGCACTCTCTCTCAGACCCTACAAATCTCATTACCCCTCAGAACCAGAGCATTCACACAGGCCACCTCTGTCACTTGTGGGTGTGTGAGTATATATTTAAAATTTTAAAACTTCATATTTTCCTGCTGTCTCAACATCCCCACAAACAGGTTATGGGTACCTTCCCAGGTGACCAAGTGCACCCATGTGATAAGGCTGGTCCCTGCCACAAGTTGCCCTTCTTGCCCTCCTCTGACGATGACCCAGTGAGATTCAAATATACCAATTTAATTCAGCTTTCGCTTGTGGTCTCCACCTTGACCCCTAATAAAGGCACTGGCCCACAGATCCTCCTTCTCTCTCATCTCCTTGCCTATTTGGTTAAGCCCAGTCCCTGGGACTTCCTGCCATGTAGCCTCCTCCTCTAGGACCTGAGTTTATAATAAATCTGTAGTTTTATGTGCCTTCCCATGATTGTGGGGTCTTTAATTATGATCATTAAAGACCCCACAAGGTGGGACTAGCTACCTCATTGACAACATGGAGGGAGGCCCTAGTCCACATTACCATTTTCCATGTACTCAGGGTGGGATTAATCCTGGTAATCAGAGTGCTATAAACTCAGGGGTGCCACCCTCACCCAGCCAGAGGTCGGAATGTAGGTGCTATGGTTTGAGGTCCATCTCATGAAGAATGGTAAAGGTCTGCAGGACTGTACATAGACATGAAACCCAAGGGAGTCATGAGAAGGCCAGTCTGGCTGGTAGCATAGGGCTGGGAGGGAAGGGGCTATGGTAGAAGTAGCTGGGAATGAAGCTATAGATGTAGGAAAGGCTAGAGTGGGTAGGACTGCAGGTATGGAGACTTTATTTACCTTGCAGGGCAATGGAAGGGTCTTGAAGCTCTTGTCAAGGGAAAAGGAGTGGCTATATTTGCACTTTAGAAGGCTCGCTTCCTCTGTTGTCTGAAAAAAAATACATAGGGTACAGAACAGGAGGCTATCACAGAGAAAAGCAGGTGCCATGAGTGCTTATTCTAGGCCTGTTGAATGGAGTGTGAAAGAGTGCCTGTTCTACCAAGATCAGAAAGCCCAAGATGCCTGGTGCCCGTTGATGTCAAACAGTGTTTGCCACTTTCAAAACCAGAGGAACAAATGGCAACATCTTGTCCAGAAGTTTCCATCTGATCGAGGCCCGAAGAACTGACCCAGAAGCCATCATCACCAAACAAGCTCCTGAGTGGAGTTTAATGCTTTTCAATGGATCACGCACACTCGAGAAGTAATTAATGATTTTGATTCATTGTGCTTCAGGGAACCACTGTCCAACAAAATAATCCAAGTAATTTAAATCTGCAAAAAAATAGGAGTGTGACAACATTTCATGGCTGCACACAGCAATGATTTACTGGAGAGAGAAAAAAGCAAGCATTTTTATTAGAGCCACATCCAAATAATCCATAGGAAAGCAATATTGAGTTCACAAGTGATTTGATTACATTCCTTCACAACAGTTCTCCAAGGCAGAGTCAAGTCCAAATGCATTTCAGTGAATGTGCATAATACCGAAGGTTCTGTAAACCAACACATTTCATCAAAATTACTCTGTGCATGTCTGAGATAGAAAATATTTGCAGAATGTTAACCACCTTTTTATTCAGGATAAATTTCCTCTGCTATTAGTATTTGGCATCTGCAACTGATAGAAGCCCAAATGCATGGTCCCGTGGAGTTAGAATCTTCCTCTACAAGCCCGTCTCCAGTGTCCTTGGCTACCAGTGCATATGTGCAGCCCTCTCCATCCTTCAAACACCCATTGAGCAAACTGGGCCCTGCTCTGTGCCAGGCATTGCCTCTCAGCTTAATGAGTGCTCTGGCTGCTAGGAGAGGCAGCCCTACACTGAAGTAAGCAAATATGATGCAGTGTGGGAGGGACAAAAAGGAACCCTGGTACCAAATGGCATCAGCAAGTGATGAGGCTAAACAGTTAGGAGCAAGAGTAGGAAGGGCAGGAGTTTTAGGTGGCACCCAGTGAGTGGTTTTGATGGAAAGTGCACACATTTCCTTAACTGATCGTTGACCTCAGATGGACAGAAATGAAATCTCTAAGTAAATAATAGGGTAAATAGAATAGATTCAGTGAGGCTTCAAAGCAGATGACAGCCACAGGCTCAAATCAGCCCTGCCCACCTAACTGTATTCCAACATGATTCTGGGTGAGGACAGAGCAGAACTAGTCACTGCTTTTGTGGATCTTACATTTAAGTAGGGCAGAGAGACAACACACTAATAACTGTGATGAGACCCATGCAGGAATTTGTGAGGGTGGAAAGGATGGGCAATACAAAATATGTACTGCCTTTTGTACTACCATCCTTTGGATGTTGAAGTCTGAAGGGAACATATTTGAACTGAGGTCAGAAGGACAAAGAGGAGCAAGCATTGCTGGTAGAAGGCACTGCAGAGAGGCAGACAGTGCCAAGGCTTGAAAATGGAGATGCTGGCAAGATCTAGGGTCATGGACTGTGACTAACTGAGTGAGCAGAGAGAGCAGGAGAGGAGAGGGTATGAGATGAGGCTGTAACCTCCAACAGATCAGGGATGACCTCTTGACATGCTCCATAGCACTTGGAGGTGTCTCAAAGCTATCCAAGGTTATGGGGCAGCACACCTCCCGCCCAGAGTGAGATTCCTCCCCATAACCATTGGCCATGTTTCTAGAGGTGCCCCCAGGGACACCCTCTTCTCTTTCACTCTCAAACTCATCTTCGCTGGCATTATAAATTTTATGACCACCTGACCATGAAAAAGGAAACAATTTCCAGACTGGCCCTTACAACCCACTCAGCTAACTCATTCTTCATCATCATGGATATGAACATTATTCCGTGTCTAGATACACCCAAAACACTGCAATTTGGTTTAAATCAGAAAGTCCCAGTCAAAAACATGTTTGGAATGAATGCTATGTTTAATTATATCTGAAGAGATGAGATGTTACCAATTTTGGAGACCACTTACATGACATTATCTGTGAGCTCAGTGTTCACCCATAGACATTTAGCCTCTCTTAACTCCACAGTAAATGTGCCAGGATTTTTTTTTTTTTTTCAGAACGTGAAAGACTCCTAACTCTGGGAAATGAGCTAGGGGAGGGTGGAAGGGGAGGTGGGCGGGGGGTGGGGGTGACTGGGTGATGGGCACTGAGGTGGGCACTTGACGGGATGAGCACTGAGTGTTATTCTATATGTTGGCAAATTGAACACCAAAAAATATATATATATAATAAATTTATAAAAAGAAAAAAAAGAACGACTTTTGCTCTGAACTCCCAGAAGAATGACAGGAAATTTGGAATTTCTGTTTAGATTTATATAGTGTTGCTCCTTTAAAATTAAAGTCATTTTTAATCCTTTAAAAAAAATAAAAATAAATAAATAAATGTGTGAGGATTAAAAAGAACAAATTCATTTATTTCCACAAGATCATGGCCCCTGCTTTACCCTGAGAATTTGGCAACCTCATCCCATCCAGGGCATGTGCTGATGAAGACTTGAGTCAGAACAGAGGCTCCAGGACCCACATCCTCACCCACTGCAAGGCTGACACTCCCAGTGGCCACCATCCCAGCCCTTCTCTGGAGCTTCAAATCCCATCCCTCATTCCCAGCCATATGCATCAGGATGCCTCACAGACATTTCAAATCTAACTCATTCAACTGAAAGTCTCTGTTCTTTTCTCCTGTATCTGCTCCTGGGTTCTTCCTGGGAAGTTGGCAAAGAAGAATGTTGACAATACCCTCAGAGGAATCCTAACTTAAATACATTTCTCTCTGAGGTCACACAACTGCTTGAGGTGAATGCCCAGCTACATTCCACTTATATTCACACACCCTGTAGCATCCTGTTCCTTATCTGTGTGTACATCCCCCCTGGATGGCCCAGTGCCTCTGCTTGAAAAGTCTAAGCCCATTCCAACCTGTGTTTCTTCCCCAAACCAGCTTTCCTCCTCCAGGCAGAGTATCTCCTCATATGCCTCAGTGCTGACTTTCAAAGCTGGATCCCATCAGATATGCCTCTCTTGAGCAACAAACACAAATGGCTACAATGAGCAAATGAAAAGGACTCTGGGGTCAGAGTGGAGCTCAATCCTAGCTCTGCCACAGATCACTTCTAGGTCCTTTGGTGAAGTACTTGATTTTACTGAGTCTCTGCTTCCTCATCTGCTAAAGAGTATTTAATGGGTTTTTAGTGAAATGAGAAAAATACCCAGTCCTGTTGTTCAAGAAGTAGAAGTTATTGATATACTTTTACCCTATCTCTAAAAACACAATGAACCCACATATTTAAATTCTTCTCTCTCTCACTCACTCTCTCTCTATCTATCTCTATCTCTATCTCTCTGTCTCTAAATTGTACACTTGTTATGTGCCAGGTACTATGCTATGCACTTTTTTAAGCTTCTCAAAGTAACTATAAAAACATATTGTTATATTATTTTTACCATTGTTTTGTGTGTCATTGGCCTTATTTGGCACCAATTCTAACAAAGGGAACAAGGCTATTTCTGTGTCATTAATTCACTGGCTGAACACGGATTATAAGAATTAAGTAGAAGTAGGGTCAGTGCCTAGAGGAGATTCCATAGACACCATGTGAGACCACCGTGTCCCAGCCAGAGTGGGGAGGAGAAAAAACCCAAAGACCTCCCCCAAAGTATGAGGTAAAATCACAGAAGCACAGCAGTCTGCCGCCACTTGACCAAGCACATACAGAGAGCGGAGAAGAGCTAAAACTGATTTGGTATTTACTACATGCCTGATGATAACACTAGCCACATCAGTGAATCTTTTAATTTACCTCACAAAATAAAATTATGGACAGCAATAGCAATAACCACCTTATGAGATAATCATAATCCTTTTCAAGTATGTAGGTAGTCTTTGACAAAAGGGGAAACAAAGATTCAAAGAGATTTGGTAACTTGGGCAAGATTACACAGCTAATTAATAAGGCAAGAACAACATTTTATTTTTTATATGTATATATCTTTACTGAAGTTCAATTTGCCAACATAAAGCATAACATCCAGTGTTCATTCCATCAAGTGCCCCCCTCAGTGCCCCTCACTCAGTCACCCCATCCCCCCACCCACCTTCCCTTCCACTACCTCTTGTTCGTGTCTCAGAGTTAGGAGTCTTATGTTTTGTCACCCTCTCTGATTTTTCCCATTCATTTTCTCTCCTTTCCCCTATAATCACTTTCATTATCAATCATTATATGGCTTCACTTATACGGGGAATATAAAGAACAACACTTTAAATTCAGCTCATCACCAAGTACATAGTAGACCTCTGAGACATACTTGAGTGTTTGATCTGACATTGTCTGAAAAATGCTTTAATTCAGAAAGAAAATATGCACCCTTGCTGACACGCAGCACCGTATGTTCAGTCACCTTCTCAAACACAATGAGAACGAGATGCTACAAAGGAGACTCCATCATGTATGCTAGATCCTCTGCTGGCTTCTGTGACAGAATTAGTAGGACAAAAAGTAAAGAAGTGTGAATTTGGAACAGTTCCTGGAGGGGCCTCACTCCTGTAAATTCATTTGGCAGTGTGACTGGGCATCCACTCTCCCTAGCCTCCTATTGTTTGGAGAGCAGGTTGCCAGGACAAACAGGCTGGGCAGAATCCTGGAGGGATATCCTCCCCCTGTCACTGGACACATCTGAGAAGAGTCAGTGTGATCAAGGAGGCCAACATCCTTAGCAAGGTCCAGGCTGAATGACCTCTAGGCAGAATCTGATGTTGAGAGCTGCAGTCATGAGTGATGGGTTTAGGAGGGTCTTTGCCATGTCTGTGGAACATCACTCAACCACTCACTCCAAAAACCTAGGAATCTTTCCTGATCTTGCTCTATCCCTTACTTTCCATATGAAACTGCTTAGCAAGGCTGGGGGCTGTACTTGTAAATCATAGCTCGGACCCAACCATTTCTTACCATCCCAAATGCAACTACTGCCTCTCACCCACCAGAAAGAACCTTCCTGCTACATACCATTCTCTGTAAAATGTTCTTTCCCCAGTGGCTAGAGTCAGCTTTCTAAAAGTTTGACTAAATTATATCTTCCCCAGCTCAATGCTCTGATCAGAGACACCTGGGTGATTCATTGGTTGAGCATCTGCCTTCAGCTCAGGGAGTGATCCCAGAGTTCAGGATCAAGCCCCACATCAGGCTCCCCACGGGGAGTCTGCTTCTCCCTCTGCCTATGTCTCTTCCTCTCTCTGTGTATCTCATGAATAAATAAATAAAATGTAAAACAAATATTCTAATCAATGACCTTACCTCCCACATCAAATAAAACGAGTGTTTTAAGCAAACTCCAACCTGCTCTGTCCCTCCTGAGTGCTCTAACTCAGTCTGTACTATTGTCCTTCACTTGTGCCTACTCATGTTCCTTGGATCACTCCAGGCTGGCCCAACTCCTCCCTATAGATACACACAAACTGTCTGACTCAAATGCCACCATGACATCTTCCCTGAATACCAAATTCACACAGCCCTTTTACATACATCTGTGTTTTATTTGATTCATAGAACTTATAGCTACCTTGTTTATTTGTTTATTACTCATTCCCCACCAATCAAATCCTGAAAGGCAGAAAGGACATCTGTCTACTGCATGGATATTGCCCAGGCCTGGAACAAAGTAGAGATTTAATAATCACTGAATGAATGAGCGAACATGGTTATTTGGGACTTTGTGCCTATAGCAAGAAAAAAAGCGTGTCACATGGATACAGAGACACCGAGGCCTGCTGGATAACAAGCTGGAGAATGCCTTGCAGTCATATACATGTAGGATGTCATGTGCTACTCTCCCTTCTGGAAATCCTCCCAGTCATCCCTGCCTTCCCATGGCTCCCACTATGGGCCTAGTGAGTGCCTGTTCATATTTCAAGACCAGCATCCTTCTGAAAGCCTCATCACTGCCTCTGCACTCACTGAAGCCTGGCTTCATCTAACCCAGAACCCACATTAATGGAATTACCCATCCATTTCCCTATGTGTCTGCTCCACTGAACTTCCTCATTGACAGGACCTCCACAGAAGCATGTTCCCCAACATGGATACAGACCTGACACATAGCAGGCACTCATTGCTGTGTTACATCCATAAATCTAGCTACCAACTGCTAAAGTGGGGAGCAGGCAGGTCTAGATGAGAGATTGTTTTCCTGCCTCCATTTTCTTGTGAATCCCCCTACCTCCCCAACCTGTGAATGTTGTATTGCCTGGGCTTGGTCCTCAGCCTCCTTCTCCCACCTCACCTTCATTCCTTGACTCAGTCCTGCTCCTAACTCCAAATCAACATATCCAACCCTCTAGTCAATGCCCTTCCTATCTGGCTGACAGGCATTCTAGATTCAGTGTGCCTGGGGCTGGATTACTGATCACCTCTAGCCATCCATCACCTGCTTCTATCACAGCTGTCCTCAAAGCTGTTCTTGGTTCCCCCTTGGATCTCACACTCTTGAAAATCCTCTTCCTTGGGAATCTCCTCACTGGCACCACCACTGCTTCATTTGGCCAGCCTCATTCCTTGTTTTTCACTCTCAGAGGCCTCTTAACCCACTTCTCTGCTTGTCCCATTGGCCCATCACACTATTCCATCATGGGAGCCAGGGAGATCTTTGTCAGAAATTGAATCAGATTACATCAATTCTTCTGTTCAGGGCAATCAGTGGGCAATCCTCTCTTACTGGGACCAATAAAAATATTTCTATTAAAAAGTCGGTGCACTAGAAAACATTCATGCCAATTCTCCTCACTTCCATACAAAAGTCGAAGTTCTCCAGACTTCATGATTCCTTTAGCCCACAATAACTGCTCCTTCTTAACCTTCTACCCTCATCCTATGCCACTAAGCAAATACCAATAGGCTGTTAATCACTCAGGAGAAATTTAAAATGCTTTTCTTATTTCTCTGTTTTGCCAAAACTAAAATAAAGTAAATTCGAATTATATATACTGAATTATACATACTTATAGAGCTATATATTTTTCTCTGGTTCTTGCTCAGAACCAAATGCCACTGGGTTTACGTATGTGTTCTTAGTCCAGCCCACTAAGTGATTACCAATTTGTAATCATACCACCACATTTGAAGAGCTGCTCTGGGCAAAAGTGTTATGCCAGCAGTTTGACATAAACAAATGTGTATGCAAGAAAGAAAGTAAGAGGGAGGTGGGGCAAGATGGAGGAAGAGTAGGGTTCCCCAAGTCACCTGTCTCCACCAAATTACCTAGATAACCTTCAAATCATCCTGAAAACCTACGAATTTGGCCTAAGATTTAAAGAGAGAACAGCTGCAATGCTACAGTGAGAAGAGGTCACGCTTCTATCAAGATAGGAAGATGGGGAAAAAAAAGAAATAAAGAAACAAAAGGCATCCAAGGGGGAGGAGCCCCGCGAGGAGCCGGGGCAAGTGCCCCTGGGACAGGAAAGCCCCAAGAAAACCCTGTCCTGGAGAAGCAGGGGCTTCACCAATCTTACCCACCAGAAAGGCACTCCCAGGGAGTTGGAGCAGGATCCCAGGAGGGGCGGGGATGCCCTCAGGCTCCCAGGGGCACTACAGAGCACCTCCTCCCCGGGGAGAGCGTGCTACACCCCACAGCGGGCACAGGGCTGAACCTGGGAGCAGCACCTAGGCGACTCCGGCAGAGGCTCCGAGCAGAGGGAGCTGCGTGACTGGGAGCGTGATTCCAACAGTGCAGGCCCAGGAGCCCAGGGCGCTGGGGACAGAGCCGAAGATCCAGCGCTACCCCCAGGACAGACAGAAGCCAGGAGGGCAAAGGGCAGCAAGGACGCTCCAGGTTCCGTGCGGCTCCCCGGAGCAGCGCAGATCAGTGGCCCTGCCCCCAGAGCATCCATGCCCCTGCAGACTGAGACCTGCGGTAGTTACTGCAGGAGCTGACTCAAGAGCTGGAGGGCTGGCCACTGCTACTGTTGTTGTTCCTCCTGGGGCCTCACAGGATAAACAACCTCCACTGAGCTTCACAAGTGGCCTCACGGGATAAACAGGTTAAAAAACTTTCACTGAGCCTAGCACCAGACAGGGGGCTGAGCAGCTCCCCCAAGTGCTAAGACCTGAAAATCAGCACAGCAGCCCCTCCTCCAGAAGACCAGCTAGACGGACAGGGGAAAAACAAATTATTGAACAAGCAGCCCTGGAAAGTTCCAGGGGAAGTCAAGGGATTTACAGTATACAGAATCACAGGATACTCCCCATTGTTTTTGTTTTTTGTTTTGTTTTCTGTTTGCTTCCCCCCCCCCTGTTTTTCTTCTCTTCTCTTCTCTTCTCTTCTCTTCTCTTCTCTTCTCTTCTCTTCTCTTCTCTTCTCTTCTCTTCTCTTCTCTTCTCTTCTCTCTCTTCTCTTCTCTTCTCTCTCTTCTCTTCTCTTCTCTCTCTATTTTTTTCCTTCTTTTTTTTCTTTCTCTTCTTTCTCTTCTCTTTCTCCTTTTCCCAATACAACTTGTTTTTGGCCACTCTGCACTGAGAAAAATGACTGAAAGGAAAAACTCACCTCAAAAGAAAGAATCAGAAACAGTCCTCTCTCCCACAGTTACAAAATTTGGATTACAATTCAATGTCAGAAAGCCAATTCAGAAGCACTATTATAAAGCTCCTGGTGGCTGTAGAAAAAAGCACAAAGGACTCAAGAGACTTAATGACTACAGAATTTAGATCTAATCAGACAGAAATTAAAAATCAATTAAATGAGATGCAATCCAAACTAGAGGTCCTAACGATGAGGGTTAACGAGGTAGAAGAACGAGTGAGTGACATAGATGTCAAGTTGATGGCAAACAGGGAAACTGAGGAAAAAAGAGAAAAATGATTAAAAGATCATAAGGATAGATTAAGAGAATTAAATGACAGCTTCAGAAAGAAAAATCTACGTTTAATTGAGGTTCCCAAGGGTGCTGAAAGGGCCAGAGGGCCAGAATATGTATTTGAACAAATCATAGCTGAGAACTTTCCTAATCTTGGAAGGGAAACAGGCATTCAGATCCAGGAAATAGAGAGATCCCCCCCCCCTAAAATCAATAAAAACCGTTCAACACCTCAACATTTAATAGTGAAGCTTGCAAATTCCAAAGATAAAGAGAAGATCCTTAAAGCAGCAAGAGACAAGAAAGCTCTAACTTTTATGGGGAGAAACATTAGATTAAAAGCAGACCTCTTCACAGAGAAATGGCAGGCCAGAAAGGGCTGGCAGGATATATTCAGGGTCCTAAATGACAAGAACATGCAGCCAAGAAAACTTTATCCAGCAAGGCTCTCATTCAGAATAGAAGGAGAGATAAAGAGCTTCCAAGATAGGCAGGAACTGAAAGAATATGTGACCTCCAAACCAGCTCTGCAAGAAATTTTAAGGGGAACTCTGTAAAAGAAAGAGGAAGTCCAATGGAACAATCCACAAAAACAGGGACTGAATAAATATCATGATAACACTAAACTCATATCTTTCAATAGTAACTCTGAGCATGAATGGGCTTAATGACCCCATCAAAAGGTGCAGGGTTTTCAATTGGATAAAAAGCAGGACCCATCTATTTGCTGTCTACAAGAGACTCATTTTAGACATAAGGACACCTACAGCCTGTAAATAAAAGGTTGGAGAACCATGTACCATTCAAACGATCCTCAAAAGAAAACAGGGGTAGCTATCCTTATATCAGATAAACTAAAGTTTATCCCAAAGATTGTAGTGAGAGATGAAGAGGAACACTATATCATACTTAAAGGATCTTTCCAACAAGAGGACTGAACAATCATCAATATTTATGCCCCGAATGTGGGAGCTGCCAAATATATCAATCAATTAATAACCAAAGTTAAGACATACTTAGATAATAATACACTTATACTTGGTGACTTCAATGTAGTGATTTCTACAATCAATAGGTCTTCTAAGCACCACATCTCCAAAGAAACAAGAGCTTTAAATGATACACTGGACCAGATGGATTTAGAATTTAGATCTAATCAGGCAGAAATTAAAAATCAATTAAATGAGATGCAATCCAAACTAGAGGTCCAGAATAGAAAACATACTGGGTCACAAATCAGGTCTGAACTGATACCAAATGATTGGGATCATCCCCTGCATATTCTCAGACCATAATGCCTTGAAATTAGAACTAAATCACAACAAGAAGTTTGGAAGGATTTCAAGCACGTGGAGGTTAAGGATCATCCTGCTTAAAGATGAAAGGGTCAACCAGCAAATTAGGGAAGAATTAAAAAGATTTATGGAAACTAATGAGAATGAAGATACAACCATTCAAAATCTTTGGGATGCAGCAAAAGCAGTCCTGAGGGGGAAATACATTACAATACAAGCATCCATTCAAAAACTGGAAAGAACTCAAATACAAAAGCTCACCTTAAACCTAAAGGAGCTGGAGAAGGAACAGCAAATAGATCCTACACCCAGCAGAAGAGGAGAGTTAATAAAGATTCGAGCAGAACTCAACGAAATTGAGACCAGAAGAACTGTGGAACAGATCAACAAAACCAGGAGTTGGTTCTTTGAAAAAATTAATAAGATAGGTAAACCATTAGCCAGCCTCATTAAAAAGAAGAGAGAAAAGACTCAAATTAATAAAATCATGGGGATCCCTGGGTGGCACAGCAGTTTGGCGCCTGCCTTTGGCCCAGGGCGTGATCCTGGAGACCCGGGACTGAATACCACGTCAGGCTCCCAGTGCATGGGGCCTGCTTCTCCCTCTGCCTCTGCCTCTGTCTCTGCCTCTCTCTCTCTCTCTCTCTCTCTCTGTGACTATCATAAATAAATAAAAAATAAAATAAAATAAAATCATGAATAAGAAAGGAGAGATAACTACCAACACCAAGGAAATACAAACGATTTTAAAAACATATTATAGGCAGCTATACGCCAATAAATTAGGCAACCTAGAAGAAATGGACGCATTTCTGGAAAACCACAAACTACCAAAACTGGACCTGGAAGAAATACAAAATCTGCACAGGCCAATAACCAAGGAGGAGATTGAAGCAGTCATTAAAAACCTCCCAAGACACTAAAGTCCAGGGCCAGATGGCTTCTCTGGGGAATTCTATCAAACATTTAAAGAAGAAACCATACCTATTCTACTAAAGCTGTTCAGAAAGATAGAAACAGATGGAGTACTTCCAAACTCAGTGAGGCCAGCATCACCTTAATTCCAAAACCAGACAAAGACCCCACCAAAAAGGAGAATTATAGACCAATACCTCTGATAAACATGGATGCAAATATTCTCAAAAAGATACTAGCCAATAGGATCCAACAATACATCAAGAAGATTATTCATCATGACCAAGTAGGATTTATCCCCGGGATGCAAGGCTGGTTCAACACTCATAAAACAATCAATGTGATTCATCATATCAGCAAGAGAAAAAAATAAGAACCATATGATCCTCTCAATAGATGCAGAGAAAGCATTTGACAAAATACAGCATCCATTCCTGATCACAACTCTTCAGAGTGTAGGGATAGAGGGAACATTCCTCAGCATCTTAAAAGCCATCTATGAAAAGCCCACAGCAAATATCATTCTCAATGGGGAAACATTGGGACCCTTTCCGGTAAGATCAGGAACAAGACAGGGATGTCCACTCTCACCACTGTTTTTAAATAAAGAGTTCATTCTTTTGTTTTAAAAAAACATTCTGTTCAAATCTTCCCATCTCATTCACAAAATTCTAAATTAGTGGCCACAAACTACTTCCAGACCATCTGGCCCTGGCTCAGAACCCACTTTCCCCTCACTCCAAGCTCTGGGCCCATTGTTTCTATCCCTAGAGTTTGCCATGCCTGCCCCTCCTTTAGGGGTCTGTACTTGCTCTTGCTCTGCCTGGCCTCCCTCTCATGATAACTCCCTCACTTGATACAGGATCTGCCTAATATCCCATCATCAGAAAAGGCTTTCATCTGAACCCTACTTCTAAATTAAAAACTCTCCAGTCACTCCCTCCTCCCTTACTCCCACCTTCTTCTCTTGGTAACATTTGCTGACATAGCATATTACACAGGTGTGCATTTACTATCTGTCTCCTGAGAATAGGGGGGGAGGTATGGCTGGTTAAAGGTTATTTAGAGATGATTCCTGGAGCTAAGACTCAGTGGCAGGCTGTGACAGCTGGCAGAAATCAGTGGGCAAGCCAGGAGGGGCATGTGTGCAATGGACCTGAGGAAGTGAGAAGCAGGAGAGAGTTGATGGGGGCTCTACTGGGTATAGGTGAGTGTTGGAATGCCTAGGTCAGGCACAGTCCTTTTTGGGAAAACCCCATAGAGGGAAATCCTAACTAAATCTGACTCTGTCTTTGACCTCGCAATCTCTGGCATACATAAAACCATCTCAAAAGGCTGTGAACACCATGGCTTCCAACTGAAATATCAATGTGTTGGGGAACCTCTTGACACTCAGCTCCCATGCTACATCTATGCAGGCCCACACAGCCCTCCTACACTGGGCACTCATTAGCATGTGCTCCCTATCCCCAGTTAGTTCTCTTTCCTTCTTTCTTCCCTTTTTTTTCTGGAGGAAAAAGTGCATGATGAATAGGTTACATCATTTTAATCTTGCTGCAGGAGAACCTGTAACATTGTAGACAGCAGCATGCATCAAATGTACATGTTTTAAACTCTGTTGACTGTAAGTCTGAAGCTACAAGAGACCATGAACCCATGCGTTAGTCAAGTCTATAACACTTACCCCAGGGATTATGTCCCACCAGAGTAATCTGGCCCTGGCTCATGGGGAGAAGCCATTTGACATGCCTATTGTGAGTGCTCTGTAGTGTTTCATGTAAATGTGCTTTAGCTATCCTCTGATAAGCCTGCATCTTAACCCATGTTAAGCTGAATCAGAAACAGGTCAGGAAGACTGTGAAGTCATTTCCATGGACTCAGCTGAGCTGGGTTCATCCTGTAAATGTTATTCTTTTTAATTTGGTAAAAATAACAATTTGAGCTATCAAAAAACAAACAAATAAAAAAGCCACTGACGGATAGGCTAAATGTGGAGAAAACTCTCAGAGGAATCAGTGAAGGCTGAAGATTGAATGTTTATGTGGGGTTGCACATGATTACTAATCTTCTCTGTTAATAAAAGTGATGGAAGATGGCAAGACTTCCAGCCAACTCCCAGTTCCTCCTTTCATTCCATAAATGCCTGAGGAGGGACATCCTCTGTCTGCAGTATGTGGGAAAATCTAAGCTTTGGGCAACTCCATATTCACAGGTCTGGATGTAATGCAGAGCTGTGGGCCCAGGTTTTCTATTCAGTCCTGGGATGAGGCACTCCAGGAATGTTCCAGGGTTAGTTCAATTTAGGCTTAACCATTAGAGACTGCTGCTATTTAACCATCTTGACCTATCTAGCCTGCAACTTTATATGGCCAACCTAATATTTAAGGCTAGAAATAAAACAAGAGTGGAATAACTAACAACTAAATTTTGGGCGTGAGCACCTCATTATTACATAGTGATTTTCTTGGAACCAAATCACACATAGTATTATAAAAGTATGAAAACTTATTCTAAAAAATGTGTAGTATTCATTATCTCAGAGAATACCAGTTAATGCTCTATATCAACACCAAGGTGTGTCCATTTGGTCATAGACTTCTTTGGGAGCAGAGTTTGTACACTAATCTTATACATTGGCATATTGCCAGGACCAGGTCATGCCTGAGAGAGTTGGTGCTTAATTTTTAAATAAATTAATAATTGAATAAATAAATAATGAACACTACTTTTCTTCTTAAGAAATTATGTAATGTGTAGGATAAATATCTTAAGTATACCACTAACCAGGATTTTGGTAGTCAGGCACGTTTCTTGATCTTGCTGAGCTTCATATCTCTCAAATATTAAGTGGAGGAAAAAAAGTGTAATTTGAGTTAGTTCCTCAATCCCATATTCTTCTGAGTAGTACTCTTAGCAAAGAAAGCAGCATAACCACAGCACAGGTCTCTACTCAGGTTTTTTGCCCTTTTGCAACACCTAGGTTGGAAGACAAAGAGAAAGCTATGAGTTATGGTGGCTGATACAACTGCCTCAATGTAGTCCTCTGGTAATGTCCGGAGACTGCTTGTTGAGACCCCTGAACTAGTTCCTTCATTCCCTGCCTCTCTTCTGACAACACTTCTCAGCTTCTACAACACAGCCTTGTGGGCTTTTCAGCTGTGCAGCAGCTTGGGGCGCATTGGGGAAGCACATTCAAGACCTTCTGAAGCCTCTACTTGATCCTTGGGTAACTTTCACACTCCTGTCCCCAAAACAGATAGGATACACCCCACCCAGCTGAAACCTACTCCCTAGGCCCACTGCCTTGGAAACAGACACCAGCCCCTGTACCCACATGTGCAGCCCTGACATTTCTAGGACATGTAATCCAGGAATGGCTAATAATTTGATTTTAGGAAGATGAATTAATCTGGAGGAAAAGTAGCTTTGACTGAGCTTTATGGGATGTCCCTGCTGTGGTGGTGACCACATGCAACAGAGAGAGGAGCAGAGATCAGGAGATTTTTTGGTGGGTAAAGACAAACTCTGAGTTTTGGTTTCCCCTCTATGGAATAGATATGCTAATATAATATCATTCATTTGTGGTTGGGATAAGGATGTGAAATAAGTGTGTCAAGCTTGGATGCTCAGCTCCTCAAAAAACATTCATTTGCTGCCCCCGTTATTCAGTGAAAGAGGATTATACTAACAGAGGGCAATAAAAATTCATGATCTACTCATATAGTAGAAAATGGTAAAGCAACTAATTAGATGTGTCTGTCCTTCCTTATAGAGTATGAGCTTATAAGGGCTGGACTTTTGTTTTCTTTATTCCCAGTATTCAGTGTGATTCCTATGCTTGTGGATGGATGGAAGGAGGGAAGGACCTTTTAGAGAAGATCCTTGTCTATTTCTTAGGTTATTCCAGAGTCCCTCTGTCCCAAAGCACAGGCTGTGTATGCTATGAAGCTAGTTTATTTGGCAAGGAAGGGGGAGAAACACATGATGGAATGTGGAACACAAGATCTTTTAACAAAAAATGCTTTAAATTAACCCTTTAAAATCTGCTCTGGCAACAGACCAGGCATTGAAAATATCCTGACTCTGATGTAGACTCTCCTGTCTACAGCTGTCCAGTGAGGTGGAGCTTGTTACCAGCACCAAGATGCAAGTGCTTTATAGTTGCATATTGATAGTATTCTACAGTGCAGGAGAAACTGGTACAATCTTTCTGAAACTCAATTTAAAAGCAGGCATAAACATTTTACAAATTCTCATCTTTGAAAAAATAATTCCACTTGCAGGAATCTATACTTAGGAATAAATCATAGATGTAGCCAAATGTTGATGTACACAGGTGTCCCTGGCAATATCATTTATAATATTGACAACTTTTAAGTGACCTAAATATCCAACATGATGAATTATTAAGTAGACAATGATACAAATCATGCTTAATACATTTTCAGATGCGAAAAACTAATACATTGATTAAAAAATAAAGCAGGATCCAGAATTAGGCCCTCAACTTTATGGTCAACTAATATTCGACAAAGGAGGAAAGACAATCCACTGGGAAAAAGACAGTCTCTTCAATAATTGGTGCTGGGAAAATTGGACATCCACATGCAGAAAAATGAAACTAGACCACTCTCTTGCACCATACACAAAGTTAAACTCAAAATGGATGAAAGATTGAAATGTGAGACAAGATTCCATCAAAATCCTAGAGGAGAACACAGGCAACACCCTTTTTGAACTTGGCCACAGCAACTTCTTGCAAGATACATCCATGAAGGCAAGAGAAACAAAAGCAAAAATGAACTATTGGGACTTCATCAAGATAAAAAGCTTCTTCCCAGCAAAAGAAACAGTCAACAAAACTAAAAGACAACCTACAGAATGGGAGAGGATATTTGCAAATGACGTATCAGATAAAGGCTAGTTTCCAAGATCTATAAAGAACTTATTAAACTCAACAGCAAAGAAGCAAACAATCCAATCATGAAATGGGCAAAAGACATGAACAGAAATCTCACAGAGGAAGACATAGACATGGCCAACATGCACATGAGAAAATGCTCTGCATCACTTGCCATCAGGGAAATACAAATCAAAACCACAATGAGATACCACCTCACACCAGTGAGAATGGGGAAAATTAACAAGGCAGGAAACCACAAATGTTGGAGAGGATGTGGAGAAAGGGGAACCCTCTTACACTGTTGGTGGGAATGTGAACTGGTGCAGCCACTCTGGGAAACTGTGTGGAGGTTCCTCAAAGAGTTAAAAATAGACCTGCCCTACGACCCAGCAATTGCACTGCTGGGGATTTACCCCAAAGATACAGATGCAATGAAATGCCAGGACACCTGCACCCCAATATTTCTAGGAGCAATGGCCACAATAGCCAAACTGTGGAAGGAGCCTCCGTGTCCATCAAAAGATGAATGGATAAAGAAGATGTGGTCTATGTATACAATGGAATATTCCTCAGCCATTAGAAACGAAAAATACCCACCATTTGCTTCAATGTGGGTGGAACTGCTGGGTATTATGCTGAGTGAAGTAAGTAAACTGGAGAAAGACAAACATTATATGGTGTCATTCATTTGGGGAATATGAAAAATATTGAAAGGGAATGAAGGGGAAAGGAAAGAAAATGAGTGCGAAATATCAGTGAGGGTGACAGAACATGAGAGACACCTAATTCTGGGAAATGAACAAGGGGTGGTGGAAAGGGAGGTGTGTGTGTGTGGGTACTATGTTGAATCGCAGTGGTGAGAGTGGACATCCCTCTCGTGTTCCTCTCAGGGGAAAGGGTCCCAGTGCTTCCCCACTGAGAATGATATTTGCTGTGGGCTTTTCATAAATGGCTTTTAAGATGCTGAGGAATGTTCCCTCTATCCCTACACTCTGAGGAGTTTTGATCAGGAATGGATGCTGTATTTTGTCAAATGCTTTCTCTGCATCTATTGAGAAGATCATATGGCTCTTGTTTTATCTTTTGTTGATATGATCAAATTTATTACCATATAGGTAATTAATTAATTGCCTAATTTATTGTTGTATAGCTGTTGATAATATGTTTTCAAAATTGTATTTCCTTGGTATTGGTTGTGATCTCTCCTTTTTCATTGAGATTTTATTAATTACAGTCTTTCTCTCTTGTTTTTAATAAAGCTGGCTAGCAGTTTCTCTATCTTATTAATTCTTTCAAAGAACCAACTCCTAGTTTTGTTGATCTGTTACACAGTTCTTCTGACCTCTATTTCATTGAGTTCTGCTCAAATCTTTATTAACTCTCTTCTTCTGCTGGGTGTAGGTTTTATTTGATATTCTTTCTCCAGTTCCTTTACATGCAAGGTTAGCTTATGTATTTGAGTTTTTCCCAGTTTTTTGAGGGATGCTTGTATTGAGAATTATATCCCTCTCAGGACTGCTTTTGCTGTATCCTAAAGATTTTGATCAGTTGTATCTTTATTTTCATTAGTTTCCATGAATCCTTTTAATTGTTCTCTAATTTACTGGTTGACCCATTCATCTTTTAGCAGGATGCTTTTTAACCTCCACGTGTTTGAATATCTTCCAAATTTCTTCTTGTGAGTTCTAGTTTCAAAGCATTCTGCTCTGAAAATATGCAGGAGACAATCCCAATCTTTTGGTATTGTTTGAGACCTGATTTGTGACCTAGGACGTTGTCTATTCTGGAGAAAGTTCCATGTACACTTGAGAAAAATGTGTATTCAGTTGCATTCAGATGCAAAGTTCTGTATATATCTGTGAAATCCATCTGGCCCTGTTTCATTTAAAGCTCTTGTTTCTTTGGAGATGTTGGCTTAGAAGATCTGTCATTTGCAAAAAGCACCGTGTTGAAGTCTCCTAGTATAAGTGTATTATTATCTAAGTATTTCTTAACTTTGGTTATTAATTGATTGATATACTTGGCAGCTTCCACATTTGGGGCATAAATATTGATGATTGTTAGGTCCTCTTGTTGGATAGATTCTTTAAGTATGATATAGGTCCCTCTTCATCTCTTATTACAGTCTTTGGGACAAACTTTAATTTATCGGACATGAGGATTGCTATCCCTGCTTTCTTTTGAGGACCATTCCAAATGTAAATGGTTCTCCAACCTTTTATTTTCAGGCTGTAGGTGTCCTTACATCTAAAATGAGTCTCTTGTAGACAGAAAATAGATGGGTCTTGGTTTTTTATCCAGTCTGAAAATCTGCCTCTTTTAAATGGGTCATTAAGCCCATTCACATTCAGAGTTATTATTGAAAGATATTGATGAATTTAGTGTCTTCATAATACCTATTCAGTCCCTGTTTTTGTGGATTATTTCTTTGGACTTCCTCTTTCTTTTACAGAGTCCCCTTTTATATTTCTTGCAAAGCTGGTTTGGAGGTCACATATTCTTTCAGTTTCTGCCTATTTTGGAAGCTCTTTATCTCTCCTTCTGTTCTGAATGAGAGCCTTGCTGGATAAAGTATTCTTGGCTGCATGTTCTTCTCATTTAGGACCCTGAATATATCCTGCCTGCCCTTTCTGGCCTGCCAGGCCTCTGTTGGGAGGTCTTCTGTTTAATATTTCTTCCCATATAAATTAGGGATCTCTTGTCTCTTGCTTTAGGGATTTTCTCTTTATCTTTGGAATTTGCAAGTTTCACTATTAAATGTCGAGGTGTTGAACTATTTTTATTGATTTTAGTGGGGGATCTCTCTATCTGCTGTATCTGAATGTCTGTTTCCCTCCCCAAATTAGGGAAGTTCTCAGCTATGATTTGTTCAAATACTTTCTGGTCCTTTGTCCCTTTCGGTGAACTCTCAAACCCTAATTAAATGTAGATTTTTCCTTCTGAGGCTGTCATTTATTTCCCTTAACCTTTACTCTTGGTCTTTTCATTGTTTTTCTCTTTTTTCCTCAGCTTCCTTCCTTGCCATAAACTTGTCTTCTATGTCACTCACTCTTTCTTTGACCTCATTAACTCTTATCATTAGGACCTCCAGTTTGGATTGCATCCCATTTAATGGATTTTTAATTTCAGCCTGATTAGATCTAAATTCTGCAGTCATGAAGTCTCTTGATTCCTTTATGCACTTTTCCAGAGTCACCAGTAGCTTTATAATTGTGCTTCTGAACTGGCTTTCTGACATCCAATTGTAATCCAAATTGTGTAACTCTGTGGGAGATGGCACTGTTTCTGATTCTTTCTTTTGTGGTGAGTTCTTTCTAGTCATGTTACTCAGTGCAGAGTAGCTAAAAATGAGTTGTACTGCAGAAAGGAAGAAAAAGGGGCCCTGGGTGGCTCAGTGGTTGGGCGTCTGTGTTTGGCTCGGGGCGTGATCTTGGAGTCCCCTGATAGAGTCCCATGTCAGGCTTCCTGTGTGGATCCTGCTTCTCCTTCTGCCTGTGTCTCTGCCTCTCTCTCTCTCTCTCTCTCTCTGCCTCTCATGAATAAATAAAATCTTAAAAGAAAAATAAAGGAAGGAAAAAAGAAAAAACAAACAAAACAAACACAGAAGGGTATCCACTGGTTCAATATACTGTAAATCCTCCAATTCCCCTGTAGCTTTCCAGCGCTGCTTGGTCAAGGACTCACTCTTCCCCTGTCCTTCCAGCTGGTCTTCTGGGGGAGGAACCTACTATGCTGATTCTCAGTTGTATGCACCTGCGGGAGCTGCCCTGCCGCTTGCCAGGTGCATGGGTCAATGGGAGCTGTTTATTCTGTGAGGCCCCTGTTCCCTGGAGGGCCTGCTCCATCCCAGGCACAGGGTGACACCAGGAGGGACAACCACAGTGGTGGCGGCCAGCTCTCAAGCCCTGCACTCAGCTTCCACAGTAACTACCACAGCTCCCAGTCTGCACTGGCAGATGCTCCTGGGGGTGGCAGGGGGCTGACTTGCACAGCTCAGGAGCGCCTGATGGCAGGAGTGTCCTTGCTGTCCTGGGTCCTCCCAGCCTCCACGTGTCCCGGGGGAGCGCAGGATCCTGGGCTGTGTCCCCCGGTGCCCTGAGATCCAGGGCCTGCGCCACTGGAATCATTATCCTTGGGCCACGCAGCCTCTTCTGCCCAGAGTCGCTGCCGGAGCTTCTCCTGAGGCCCCACCGGGCTCATGCTCCAGCCCTTTGTGGAGCTTGTCCGCTGTCTGTGGCGGCTCTCCCATGGGCACATTTCCCCTGTGAGTGCCCCAGGAACCTGGAGGCTCCACTGCCTCTCCTGGGATCCTGCCTGAGTTCCCTGCGAGTGCCTTTCCCTTTGGTAAGAATCTGGTGTGAATTTTTAAGGTTCCTGCTTCTCCAGGACTGGGCTTTCCTGTCCCCGAGGCTTTCGCCACCTGGTTTTAGCCTGGCTCCTCGCAGGGGCTCCTCCCTCACTGGATTCTTTTTACTTATTTATTTTTCTATCTTCCTACCTTGTTAGAAGTGGAAACTCTTCTCTTTGTAGCGTTCCAGCTGTTCTCTCTTTAAATCTCAGGTCGAATTCATAAGTTTTCAGAATGATTTGAAAGTTATCTAGGTAAGTTTGTGGGGACAGGTGACTTGGGGACCCTAGTCTTCCGCCATCTTGCTCTGCCCCCCCAAATGCTCAATTTGAAAAGGCCCACAGAGTGGATAAAATCAAACACTCAGAAAGCACATAATAATGAAATTCAGAACACAGATGCTGAAGAAAAGATTCTGTAAGATTCTGGGCAGAATTAAAAAACAAGGTTACATACAGAGAATCAGGAAATATAATGTATTCTGGTTTCTCAAAATCTTCCCTAGAAGATAGAAGACAATCAATCAATCAATGCATTTTAAATTCTAAAGCAAGTCTACACTTAGCAAACTAAAACTCAGAAAAGTGGGGTAAACAAAATAATTTTTCCATAGGCACCAGTTCAAAAATTGATTGTGAAGCCCTGTCTCTCTGGGAGCTACTAGAAGATGCTCCACATAATGAGGGAGTAAACTGAGAAAGGGGAACATATGGATGCAGAAAAGAGTAGAAGACACCAGGATAGAAAGGAAATCCCACGTGTCATGGGGACAAAAGATTACAGAAACAGCAGCTGTGTACCAGGCTGGAGGGCAGCTGACATAGACTGAGGTATACCAAAGGGCTCTGGGGAGGTTTCATGAAGAGGAGATTGATAAATAGCTGAATTGTCTTAATAGTTCAAGAGAGTTTGAGGCCAAATTTATGATAAATGGATAGAAAATGGAGACATAAAGGAAATATATATTCCAAGGAAAGTTAGAAAATAGTGCTGGAAAGAAAAAGCAATCATGTGTATTGTCATGGCTTAGCTGGCAACAGCACTTGCATAATTATTATAGTATGAACTCTAGAGAGTAGGGTTGGAAGGGTGGTGGTGAAAGAGGTAAGTTTAATCTAATGTAAGAAAAATTCAATGCATAATGCCTGAAATTGAGAAACTGAAGCATAAATAAAAGTATTTTATCTAAAGACATGGAAATACTGATGCAAAATAGAAAGAGAAAACAGTTAAAAGAACATAAATCAGTTACCTCTGGAGAAAGGGAAATTGGGAAAGGATATGGGGAGGGGCTACTCTTTTCTGAATAAACTTTATAGAACAATTTGACTCTTTAAATATATTACTATGATAAACATTTCAAAGGCAATATTTTAATATCCACATCAATCAACAAAGATGAGTTTGATAAATGCTTCTTTTCTTAATCCAAATGGGGAAAATTACTTGGAGCAAATTTATTGCCATACTCTGTTCTCCTAAAAGCCCTACAAACGCTCATAATCTGTCAGAGAGAAAAATAAATGAAATTAATCATCAGATACCCTTGCCTTATTTTACCCATAGATTCATTCATTTGTTCATTATTGTGTTCTTTCTTTGTGCCAGGCATTGGGCTAAGTCTAAGAAAAGCAGACCCATAAACAGATAGGTAGATTAGATAGATATATGGACAAAAGACAGATAGATAGGTAGATAGATAGATACATGATGATAGATATAAATGGATTCTGTGTGTGTTAATAAATTGAAGCAGATGTTCTTAGTGACCCACCCACATGCCTCTGAACTTCTAGTGAGTTCAACAATCTATAGGTATATCTCTGTGTCAAGTATTCTTTTTTAAAAAAGGTTTTTTTTTTTTTTTTTTTTGAAAGAGAGAGTGAGCAAGCACAAGAGAGAGCACTAGGAGGGGAAGGAACAGAGGGAGAGGGAGAAGCAGACTTCCTTCCAAACAGGGAGCCAGACATGGGGCTCAATCTTGGGACTCCAGATTCGTGACCTGAGGCAAAGGCAGACACTTAACTAACTGAGCCATTCAGGCATCCCTTTGTCTAGAATTCTTTTCCAGAATTGCATAAGGTCTCTGCCCACAGTGAGAAAAGCTACACACACACACACACACACACACACACAGCCCTCATTCAATGAATGTTAGTTGTCAAGTGCATAAATACTTCCAACTCCCTCCTTTGGGTGAAAACTGAGTATATTACATTAGCTCACAATCACCCTGTGGGAGTAAGTCCCAATCGTTCAGTGTTTTCTGACTTAAAAATGCATCTATCCATTTTTATTGGATGCTTATCATTCCTAGAATCCTCACACTTCCCAAATAAACTGTTTGTACTTAAAGCTTTGATCCAAAGTCTTTTAGGGGATATCCACAATAAGACAGACATGAAACTTGGGACAGCAGCAGAGATATACCGGATACATTTGGAGAGTGCAGCAGAGGCATTTGAATCCAAGCTGGCAATGAGTGGGATAGAGGAAATTGATCGGAGTCAAGGACAGCCCATGGGAGTGAGTGACTCCTTAGCCAGAAATTGAAGCATGCTTAGCATTCTGAAGGCCCTTGTCTGGGAACAGAAGTAAACAGATACAGGTCCAATCATGGGCCCTGAAAAAACAGATCTTGAAGCAGGTAACTGCAAGATGAGAGGTGGTGGATGGGCCACATTCCATGTGTTGTGAAGGCAGAAGAGGCCACTCTGCAGGGAGAGTCCCACTGGCCCAGAATATTTGGCTTCTTCCCCCGTCTGCATGCACTCTTTCCCAAACTCTTTTCATCATTCTTCTACCACTTTCCACCTTCCCCTTGAGTCCCTCTCTTTCTGTCAATCCTTGCATGTTTTGGTTCTCCTGAAGGTTCTGTCCCTTCTGAAGGCATTCTTATGTCACAGTTATGGATTCTATCTCCACCCACCCCACTTCAATTATCATTTATAGGCCACATATTACTCATCCCCATCTCCATCCCTGAGCTGTTCTTTATGCTACAAGCACACATATCCAATAGTTCATCTCTTTAAGAAACCTTGCCTAGAATCTTGCTTTATATAACATCAGGTGCTTGAAATAAACAGTTATTGGAAGGAGGTGAACTTTACTATGCTCCCAATGCACAATTTTCTTTCAAACCTAGAAATTTCCTATCTCTGGATGATTGAATATATTGTTCCTTCTTCCTGAAAAATCTTTCATGTTATGTCTCAAGGTGACTTGGTTGCATTATTCCAGGGAACACCATTTCTAGACTGCCATGTGCTTTCATTATCATCTGAAATGCACTTCTTCATAAAGGTTTATTCCAACCTTTCAACATAAATCAGGTCTCCTTTTTATTTTCTTCATACTTTCTCATCAAGAAAACCATTACACTTTATAATTAGACATCTATTTGTGCAAGGATATTGTACCATATCTATCTTATTCACTATTCTATCCAGAGCACGTACCCAGTGTTTATTATACAGTAGAAATTCAATAAACATCTATTAAATGAATAAACTGAATTGAACTCAACCCTCAAATCACTTAATTTTTACCCTGCACTAAAAGGAGGATAGAGGTGAACACCACACAGTACCTGTCCCCAAGAGACTCACAATTAAGTGGAGAAGTCCAGCAATACAAATACATAAAAGATAGATAACAGATGAAAGGAATAAGAAAGAGAGTGGGGTGAAGGGTAGATGTGGTGTGGGTGCTGGTCTCAGAGAAGTAGGAGGAAAGGAGAATCAATGAAGGGATACGAAATAACCTAATTCCCTGCACTGCCTCAGGAGACTCAGGCAGCCCATATCTTCACTCAGTACATAAAACAGAACTAAATAAAGTTGAGTCCTAAGATGCTACAGCATTAATGATGACATAAAGGCTTTATGGACAACATGAGCTGTGACCAAAATCTCTCTATAACAAAATCAATAGAAACAGAATTACCATGGTGAGGGCAAGCATCTCATCACTTTCAGTGGGACAGTTCTAGCTATTAATAACTGTGAAAGAAGAGAGTTTACTTGAAAGTGTGAGTGAGAAATCCCCATTTTCTATTGGAGGTGATTTTACAATTGGGAATGGAAGAACCCCACTGACATGAAAACCCCATAATAGTTGGCTACAAAACAATTAGAGTTTATATAAACCCCTTATTTTTTGCCTTTGGGATGGAAGATCAATGTTATTTCTAAAGGTTTCTGATATGTTGGAGCAAAATCACAAACTGATTCCAATAAACGATAATACCTTGAACAAATACATATGTAAAATGATATTGGTTACCTTTTATGGCATAACATAGTAATTTAAAAGAACAAATGCTCACTTATTATTACTCATGATTCTGTGGTTAGCTGGGTGGCTTTTCTGGTCTGAGCTGGCTAGGCTGGCACGGGGTAGTCTAGGATGGTCTCATTCATATGTAGGTCACTTAAAACAATGGGAATGGCTCCTCCATGTGTCTCTCATCATCCATTAGGCAGGCCCAAGCCCATATGGTAGTGGATACAGGTTCCCAAAAGTATCAAGAAAAATCCAGGCCCACTGAGCACTCTTTTCAAATTTCTGTTTGTGACCTAATGACCCATCAGTGAAGTGAGTTTTATGGCTGAGGCCAAAGTCGTTATGAGAGAGACTACCCCAGGGTAGATAAGGGAAAGGAAACTGCTGTGATCATTTTTGCAAGCAAATTACTACAGAGACAAGTTAAGTATGTGTAGAGAAAATATAGGAGCCCAGGGGCACCTGGTGGCTCATTCTGTTGAGCATCTGACTTAGTTTTAGCTCAGGTCATGATTTCAGGGTCATGGGGTTGAACTCCACACTGAGCCATACCTGGAACTCCGCACTCAGTGCAGAGTCTGCTTGTCCCTCTCCTTTCCCCTCTTCTCCTCCCCCTGCTTGGAGACTCTCTCTCCCCTTTTCTCTCCCTCTCTCTCTTTTTTTCTCAAATAGACAGATAAAATCTTTAAAAAAAAAGAACAATAGGGGTTCACCATTTTGTCTTACAAAAATTTTCATCCAGAGACTCTCTGGTGCTTGGAGTCCTACATACAGAAATGAATCTCATCACCTTTTACAAATGATCAACACAGAGTTGTTGCTCAGTAATTTTGTTGGCTAGCAGCAGCTGAGATTTCCAGGAACTCAATACGTAGAACTCTTTTTTTTTTTTTTAAAGATTTTATTTATTTATTCATGACAGACACAGAGAGACAGAGAGAGGCAGAGAAACAGGCAGAGGGGGAAGCAGGCTCTATTCAGGGAGCCTGACATGGGACTCAATCCCGGGTCTCCAGGATCACACCCCAGGCTGAAGGTGGCGCTAAACTGCTGGGCCACCGGGGCTGCCCTAGAACTCTTTTTTTTAAAGACCTTTCTTATTTAGTTATTCATGACAGACACAGAGAGACACAGGCAGAGGGAGAAACAGGCTCCATGCAGGGAGCCTGATGTGGAACTCGATTCCAGGTCTCCAGCATCAGGCCCTGGGCTGAAGGCAGTGCTAAACCACTGAGCCACCCGGGCTGCCCATAGAATTCTTTTTATCCACACCCAGATTAAGAACTGGAAGATAGTCATAGAAGGAAAAGTAGAATGTGGTTGAGGTGCTAGCCAGGTGTGCTTACTAGCATACCCTCTGCCATGTGCCTCTACTACAGGCTGCCCCCATAGAATCCACGCTGTGGAGGAACAGAGAATAAGATTTCTACAGGAAGACCCAAAAGGGGAAAAGGAAAGGATTAAGTCAAGTATACTCAGCTCCTTCTCTCAAACTTGCAATCAGAGAATCCTCTTCCTCCAATAGGTGCTGCTTTTACATCATACACCACCCCCTATCCCCACCAATTGCCAGATTTTTTGTCTTTTTAGCATAGCAGGCATAACCATTAATCCTACCATTGGCTAGTCATGTGGTTTTCAAGGCAGTCCTGATTCTAATATATAAGAACCCTTTTCTTTTGTGGACACTGGCAGGCAGTATGAACTTTGCCTCCAGAACACTCAAAAATAGAAATTGACTTCAAGGCCACTCTGGACTCAAGGTTGAAAATGAATTTGTTTTTCCATTTCCCCCTTCCAAATTGTGTCCAGCCATACTGCCCAATATAGTTCATCTAAATTTTACAATGATATTAAAAACCTAGAGATACTTCGATCATAAAATGTCAACAACATATTGATAGATGTCCGAAGTTTGAATACAAAATCTCTTCTATTATGTGGTTCCCAGAAGAAATTAAAGTTTAAATAAAGTGTAAGGAAATCAATCTCCAAAATTCAATTTTACTCTCAAACTAATGTGCAGAGAATATTTTAATTAGAAATTTTTCATATGTAATTGTATATTGGCATGCAGTTGTCACCAATAATAGAGGTTCAGCATATCCTTTGCACAGTTTCCCCAAGTGATGTAATTACTTTAAAAACTGTAACACAATATCACAACCAGACATTAATATTGATGCAGTCAAGATACAGAACATTTCCATCACTACAAGACTCCTTCAGATTGCCCTTTTATAGCCACACCTTACCCACCTGTCTCCTATCCCCCTCTCTCTTTAACTATTGGCATTACTAGTTTATTCTTAATTTTAAGGATGTTATACTGATGGAATTATATGGTGTGTAACATTTTCAGGTTTGGATATTTCATTCAACATGATTTTCTGTAGATTCACTGAGTGAAATAAGTCAATCAGAGAAACAAACATTATATGTTCTCATTCATTTGGGGAATATAAATAATAGTGAAAGGGAATAGAAGGGAAGGGAGAAGAAATGGGTAGGAAATATCAGAAAGGGAGACAGAACATGAAAGACTCCTAACTCTGGGAAACGAACTAGGGGTGATGGAAAGGGAGGAGGGCGGGGGGTGGGGGTGAATGGGTGACGGGCACTGAGGGGGGGCACTTGACGGGATGAGCACTGGGTGTTATTCTGTATGTTGGCAAATTGAACACCAATAAAAAATAAATTTATTATTATAAAAAAAATAAAGTAAAGTAAATTTCAGACCTGTGGGGGGGGAAAAAAAGATTCATTCAAGCTGATGCATTGATCATTACTATTTCTTTTATTTCTATGTAGTATTTCATGATCTGGACATACTATACTTTGTTCCATTCAAATACAAATAAATGTCTATTTATAAGTGTTTGTGTGAACACCAGTGTTCATTTCTCTGGAATAAATGCCTAGGAGTGCAATTTCTGAGTCTTATGATAGTTGCATGTTTAGTATTTTAAGAAAATGACAAACCACTTTCTAGAGTGGGTGCTTGTCCCATTTTACATTCCTCACTCTCTCTCTTTTTTTAAAGATTTTATTTATTTATTTATTCATGAGAGACACACAGAGAGAGGCAGAGACATAGCAAGGGAGAAGCAGGCTCCATGCAGGAGCATGGGACTCAATCCTCGGACTCCCGGAATCATGCCCTGAGGAAAAGGCAGACGCTCAACCTCTGAACCACCCAGGTATCCCATACATTCATATCTCTTAACAGGATTTTCACAAAGAAAAAGTTTTTAATCTTGATTAAGACAAATTCATCAATTTTTTTAGAATTTGATGTCAAGCCTAGGAACTCTTTAACTATCCCTAATTCCTGAATGTTTTCCCCTGTGATTTCCCTAAAGTTTTATGGTTTTAAACTTCATATGTATGCCCATGATCTATTTCAAGTTAATTTTTGTATAAGACGTAATACTTCGATGGAGACTTTGGGGGTCATTTTGTTTTTGTTTTGCTTTTTTTTGCCTATGAATGTCTACTTGTTCCAACAGTGTTTGTTGAAAAGGCTATCTCTCCTCCATTGAATTGCTGCTGAACTTTTGTCAAAAATCAGTTGGATATATTTGCATGAGTATTTACTGGGTTCTCTATTCTGCTCCACATGTGTGTCTATTCCTCCTCCAAGACTACACAGTCTTTACTGCAGCTATATAATTCATCCTGAAATTAGACAGGCTGATTATTCTACTTTTTTTTTGATAATCACTTTAACTATTCAGGTTCCACTGACTTCCCATGTACATTTTTGAATAATCTTATCAATAGCTACAAAAATATCTTGCCGGGATTTTGATAAGACCTAGGATAAACCTATACATAAATTTGGGGAGAATTAGCATCCTTACCATATTGAGTCTTCTAATTCATAAATTATGTCTTTGATATTATTTAGATCTTTGATTTCTTTCATCAATGTTTTGTAGCTTTCAGCATATAAGCTAGATACATAGTTCATTAAATGTACAACTAAGTAATTCATTGCTTTGTTAGATTTACAGGTTTAAATGGTTGTATTGTTAATTTGGTGTTCATGTGTTCATTGCAATATGTAGAAATACACTTTTGTTTTGTATATTTATTTTGATTTCTACAATTTTACTGAACTCACTTCCTGGTGTCTATTTGTAGACTCCTTGTGATTTTCTACATAAGCAATTATGTCATGCGTATATAGGGACAATTTTTTCTTTCTTTTTTTTTTCTTTCTTTCTTTCTTTCTTTCTTTCTTTCTTTCTTTCTTTCTTTTCTTTTCTTTCTTTCTCTTTCTTTCTTTCTTTCTTTCTCTCCAATCTGTACGCATTTTAATTTCCTTTTCTTGTCTTATCACACTATCTAGAACATCCAGGACCTATCTGAACAAGAGTGGTGGGACAGTAGTGGGAGCAGACAATTTGCCTTTTTCCCAATCTTAAGGGGAAAGCATTCAATCTTTCAAAAGTGAGAATAATCTCAACTGTGGAATTTTTGTAGATGTTCTTACCAATTTGATGAAGTTCTCATCTGTTACTAGTTTATTGAGAAGTTTATTTCTTTTAATCATGAATGGATGTTGAATTTTATCAAATTATTTTTGTGCATTACTGATATGATCATGTGATTTTTACTCTTTAGCTTCTCAATATGATGGATTACATTGATTTTCAAATTTTGAGCCAGCCTTCTATCCTTGGAACAAACAACACTTTGTCATGGCATATAATTCTTTTTACGTATCACTAAATTCTATCTTTTAAAATTTCTTAAGGATGTTTGCATTTATACTCATGTGAGGTATTGGTCTATAATTTTGTTTTGTTTTTAAGCTGTCTTTGTCTGGTTTTACAATCAGGGTAATTGCTAATTACATAAAGTGAATTGAGTAGTGTTTCCTCTTCTTCCATAATCTGTGAAAAATCATTTAGAATTAGAGTTAAGATTTCTGTAAATGGTTTGTAAGACTTCCTCAATAATGTTATTTGAAGTTGGAAATTTTGAGTGGAGTTTTTAGATTAGGAATCAAATATCCTTGATATTTTAAAGCTATTCACATTAGCCATTTCATACACAGTGAGTTGTGGTAGTTTGTATTATTTTGAGAATTCTCTAATTTGTACATTTATGTGTGTAGAATTGTTTGTAACATTCTTTCATTATCCCTTTGATATCTGAAAGAACTGTAACAATATATTGTTTCATTCAAGTTTGTATCTTCTCACTTTTTTTGTTACTCAGTCTTAGAATATATTTGTCATTTTGAAAAATATTTCCAAAAAATGAATTGTTTCATTATTTTATTATTTTTATAAATTTATTTTTTATTGGTGTTCAATTTGTCAACATATAGAATAACACCCAGTGCTCATCTCATCAAGTGCCCACCTCAGTGCCCATCACCCTGTCACCCCCCACCCCCGCCCACCTCCCCTTCCACCACCCTAGTTTGTTTCCCGGAGTTAGGAGTCTTTCATTTTCTGTCTCCCTTTCTGATATTTCCCACTCATTTTTTCCTCCTTTTTTATTTTATTAATTTCTTCCTTTTTTATTGCTTCCTTCCTTCTGCTTGCTTTGGATGCATACTGTTCGTTTTCTAGGTTTTTGATGTTAGAGAAAATTATTGATTTGTGACATTTCCTAATTTCTAACATATGCATTTAATGCTAAAGATTTCCATCATCATTGCTTTAGCTGTGCCTTACAAATTTCTACATGTTGTATTTTCATTTTCTTTCAGTTTAGTGTATGTGTGTGTTTTAAAAATCTCTGTGAGACTTTGCCTACTGATTATTTAGAAGTGTGTTGTTAGTTTCTATATGTTTCAAAACTATCCTATTATTTCTGTTACTGATTTCCAGTGTGGTCAGAGAACACACTTCATATAAATTCAATTTAAAAAAATGTTGAAATATATTTTATGGCTCTAGATATTGTCTATTTTAGTGTATATCCATGTACAGTTGAAGAAAAATGTTTTTCCATTCTTAAACATTTATTAGATCTTCTTGGTTGGTCATGTAGTTGCATTTTTTTGTATTTTTGTTTTTCTGTTTAGTTGTATCAGTTGACAACAGAAGGATATTAATATCTCTATAATTGCAATTTATTTATGTCTCCTTTTCGTTCTTTTGGTTCTTGCTTTATGCATTTTGTAACTGTGTTGCTTGGCTGCTACACATGAGAGATTGCTAGGTCATCTTGGTGGAATGATTATTTTATCATTATATAATGTCCTTCTCTGTCCCTGGTAATTTTCCTTGCTCTGAAGTGTACTTTATCTGATACTAAGATAGCCATTCATATTTTTCTTTGATTAATATTTTTATGATATATCTTTTTATCATCCTTTCACTATCAGCCTGCCTGTCATATTTGAATTGAGTTTCTTGTAGACAAGATATAGATGAGTCATGTTTTACCATCCACTCTTCTAATATCTATTTTTTTACTGGTATATTTATATCATTAACATTTAATGTGGTTATTAATGCTCTAGGACATAAGTCTGCCCATTGAGATTTCCACAAGTCTAGGATATATGATGTAAAAAGAAAATCCAGTGAATCTTCTATAATGATTTAAATCAGCAAATTAAATCAGGCCTGAATTGCCTAGCCAGTCTACCTTTTCTCCACTTTCCACAGTCTATGTTTGTCTTCTGCAGAGCATTCAGAATTTTTAGTTTTATTTAGGAATAAGAATATGGGAATATGGGAAGAATATGTATTTTGCAACTTCCCAGAAACAAAATGTCCAAAGAATTTTATGTCAACGTTCTACTTCCAAGTCTTCTCAGATTTATGGCTCATGCTTTGTGTTTTTTGTTTTTGTTTTTGTTTTTTCTCATGCTGATATTTCTTTAACATTTGGAGAGCATCAGTATTCCTACAGCAGCTAAAGCATAGACTGTCTTCAACCAGGAAAGGCATTCCTTCAGCAACTACAAAGTTGAATTGGTCCATCCCATAATTTCTGGCATCATTTTTATAATAAGTACAAACAGTTAACAGAGTATATGCATGTATCACAATATTGGCTTCATGACCCCAAAATAAAAGAAAAAAAGCTACTCCTCAGCTGTTAGAATGTTAACCCAGATAATATGATTTCTTAGAAAAAATGCCAGATCCCAAACAACATGTGTCTGAAGCTAAGAGTTGCCCATCATGCCTTGCCATTCACCTCTTTTTTTTTTTAAGATTTTATTCATTTATTCATCACACACACACACACACACACATGCACACACAGAGGCAGAGACGCAGGCAGAGGGAGGAGCAGGCTTCTTGCAGGGAGCCCTATGCGGAACTCAATCCAGGGTCTCCAGGATCAGGCCCTGGGCTGAGGGTGGCGCTAAGACACTGAGCCACCTGGGCTGCCCTCACCTCTTTTCTTCATGCTAACACCATTCACACCATATCCTGACCACAGTGACTGACAGGCCAGAACACAAGTCAAGACTGGAGAGCTTAACTCAGTCTGCCTGTTCTGATCTTGGCTTTGAAGACAATGTTCAAGTTAAATCAAATCAAATTAAATCAGCAAATTATCATTGTGCACCCACTGTGAAGTGTGCAAAAGAGTGTAAATGCATGCCTGATGAACAAGGGGCTACAGCTACACTGAATATTAGGAAGCAAGGATACAAGAGTCTTCAAAATGCACATGGGTCACAAGAATTGCCAGCTATAGAGCTAGAAGGAGCACTGGAGAACATCTGGGGCTCCTTCTTCATTTGACAAAGTAGGAAACTGAGGCCCAGACAGGAAGCTGCACTCTGGACCCAACCTGTTCTAACTCACTGGGGATCAAGTGGGGTGCAGATAAGTAAAACCTAAAGCTTTCAGATAGTTTAGAAGTAAAAGCCAGCATCTAGGGCTGTGATGGTTCCAGAACATTCCTGGAAGGAAAGATCCTGAGTAGGGCCTTAGAAAATGAGGAGAAGAGAAGGACTTCAGAAGAAGGGAACTTGACTTCCTAGAAATAAAAGAAAAGTTTTGTTCCAATGAGGAATCTATCTGATGGAACACCTCACTACCAACTATGCAGAAGACAGGAATTGGGGCTGAGCTTGATGACTTACCTGGGTGCCAGAATTGAGTGAGCAGACACTTTCCCTGGTTTAGAACTGCTCAGAAGGTCAAGGGCAGTTCTGCTGAGGCCAAAGACCTATTTGCACAAGTAATGTGGTTTTATCTCCTAAACATTTTGCAAATCTCTGCTACCACCACCACCTGGTCCAAGCCACCTTTCTTTCATTCTAGACTGCTGCAGTTCTCTTTAAGTTGGTTTCCTTGAATTCTCCCTGACCATTTGTAATCAGTTTTTCAAACTACAGCTAGAGTAGCACTTAAAATAAGCAAACAAACACATGTGATAATGCCAATGCTATACTGTAAACCCTTGAATGGATAAATGAAGAAACAAAGGAATTCTTTCCTTTGGTGTTAAATGCATGCCTGATGAACAAGGGCTACAGCTACACTGAATATTAGGAAGCAAGGATACAGAGTCTTCAAAATGCACATGGGTCACAAGAATTGCCAGCTATAGAGCTAGAAGGAGCACTGGAGAACATCTGGGGCTCCTTCTTCATTTGACAAAGTAGGAAACTGAGGCCCAGACAGGAAGCTGCACTCTGGACCCAACCTGTTCTAACTCACTGGGGATCAAGTGGGGTGCAGATAAGTAAAACCTAAAGCTTTCAGATAGTTTAGAAGTAAAAGCCAGCATCTAGGGCTGTGATGGTTCCAGAACATTCCTGAAGGAAAGATCCTGAGTAGGGCCTTAGAAAATGAGGAGAAGAGAAGGACTTCAGAAGAAGGGAACTTGACTTCCTAGAAATAAAAGAAAAGTTTTGTTCCAATGAGGAATCTATCTGATGGAACACCTCACTCCAACTATGCAGAAGACAGGAATTGGGGCTGAGCTTGATGACTTACCTGGGTGCCAGAATTGAGTGAGCAGACACTTTCCCTGGTTTAGAACTGCTCAGAAGGTCAAGGGCAGTTCTGCTGAGGCCAAAGACCTATTTGCACAAGTAATGTGGTTTTATCTCCTAAACATTTTGCAAATCTCTGCTACCACACACCACCCTGGTCCAAGCCACCTTCTTCTTCTTTCATCTAGACTGCTGCAGTTCTCTTTAAGTTGGTTTCCTTGAATTCTCCCTGACCATTTGTAATCAGTTTTTCAAACTACAGCTAGAGTAGCACTTAAAATAAGCAAACAAACACATGTGATAATGCCAATGCTATACTGTAAACCCTTGAATGGATAAATGAAGAAACAAAGGAAGCGAAGAGAAAGAAGAGGAAAGAAGAGGAGAAGAGAAGAGGGAAGAGAAGAGAGAGAAGAGAAAAGAAGAGAAGAAAAGAGAAGAGAAGACAGAGAAGAAAGACGAGAAGAGAAGAAGAAGAGAAAAGAGAATGAGAAGAAGAGAGAGAAGAGAAGAGAAGAGAAGAGAAGAAGAGAGAGAAGAGAGAGAAGAAGAGGAGGAGAGGAGAGGAGAGGAGAGGAGAGGAGAGGAGAAGGCAGAGGAGAGAGAGAGGAGAGGATGAGGGAGAGGACCGAGGAGGATTTCGAGCGAGAGGAGACGGAAGGAGAGGAGAAACGAGAAAAGAAGAGAAAGGCGAAGAGAAATCGAGGAGAAGAGAAGAGCAGAGAAAGGAAGGGAGAAAGAGAAGATGAAGAGAAAGGAAAGCACTTCAAGAGAAGAACGAGAAGAGAGGAGAGAACGAAGTAGAGGAGAGGAGAGAGAGAAGAGGTAAGAAGAGAGGAGAGAGAAGAGAGAAGAGGAGAGGAGAGGAGAGAGAGAAGTAGAAGAAAGAAGGAGAGAAGAGAAGAAAAAGGTTTAGAGAAGGATGAGAAGTAAAGAGACGGAGAGAGAGGAGAGAGAGGAATCAGAAGAACGCGAGGAGAAGAAAGAAGAAGAGGAGAGAAAAAGCAGGAAGACAGAGAGAAGAGAAGAGAGTTTATAGAAGATAGAGAAAGAGGGAGGGGGGGAGAGTCAAAGAAGAAAGAAATTAGAGAAGGTTAGATGAAAGGAAGAGAGAGAGAGGAAGTAGAGAGGAGGGAGGAAGAGAAGAGAAGAGAAGAGAGAGAGAGAAGAGAAGAGTAAGAGAGAAGAGGAAAGAGGAGGAGAGATAGGAAGAGGCAGGACAGAGGAAGAAGAGAGAAGAGAATGAGAGAAAGAGAAGAGTAGAGAAGCGAAGATGGAAGGAGAGTAAAAGAGACGGGAGATGAGAGAGAGAGAAAGGAGAAGAGGAAGAGAAGCAGAAGCGGAAGAGAAAGGAGAGAGAAAGGAAAACGTAGAAGAGGCAGAGGAGAAGGAGAGGGGGAGAGGAGAGGAGAGGAGAGAGAAGAAGAAGAGAAGAGAATGGAGAAAGAAGAAGAGAAGAGAGAAGAGAAGAGAG
>NC_049240.1:22974021-22989021 GCF_011100685.1 Canis lupus familiaris
ACGACAAGAGGGAGAGCAGGCTCCCTTAGGAGCCCGATGAAGGATTCGTCCCCACCCGGGATCATGTCCTGAACTGAAAGCAGATGCGCAACCACTGATCCACCCAGGCTCCGATATTCATCTATTGTAATCAAGCTTGTAATGGTCACTCTACGGTACAACAAAAGGATAATAGAGCATTATGAACTCTTCCTACATTGAAGTAACCTGAATCTTAGGTGATCTTGATGATGTTGGAGTTAGAATCCAGCTACCTTACAAGTTAGTCGCAAATGTGTGCCTGGTGACGGGCCACTGGGTGTTATTCTTATGTTAGTAATTGAACCCAATAAAAAAAAAAAAAAACACAACAACAAAAAAAAAAAAAAAACCATGTGTGCCTGTGCCGGAGCTTTCTGGCGTCGGTTCTTGTTATCTTCTCCAACTGTGGCCACCATGCAGTGGTTCCAGCTAACATAAGCCTTGTTTTACAATGAAGCTACGTCTTAGGCATTGCGAGTCATGAGAAAGCCCCCCCTCTGTGGAGGATAATATGCTTCTGAATTTATATGCAAAGTCGAGGTACATAAGTTAAAATGACTGTCCAAGGACCACATAGCAGAATCATACACAAAACTCCCACACTTGAATTACTGCTTCTTTCTTTCTTTCTTTCTTTCTTCTTTCGTTCTTCTTTCTTTTTCTTTCTTTCTTTCTTTCTTTCTTTCTTTCTTTCTTTCTTTCTTTCTTTCTTCTTTCTTTCTTTCTTCTTTTTCGTTCTTTTCTTTCTTTCTTTCTTTCTTCTTTCTTCTTTCTTTCCTTTCTGTTCTTTCTGTGTCGTTGGTTCTTCCGGCCTCCTTCCTTCCTTCCTTCCCTCTTTCCTTCCTTCCTTCCTTCCTTCCTTCCTCTCGTTCTTTCTTTCTTTCTTTCTTCTTTTTCTTTATGCTTTCTTCCTTTCCTTTCTTTCCCGTTCTTATCGTCTTTCTTTCTTTCTTTTCTCTCTTCTCCTGTTCTTTCCTCTCTTCTTTTTTTCTGTATTCACATCACATGGTCCATCATTTTTTTTATGTTCTTCTCTCTGTGCACTCGGACCTTATCACCCTATGAAGCTTCTTATGATATAGACAAGTTGAGCATCTTACTTTTAATCTGCGTCTTAGGCTAGCCCAGTTAAATCATCATGAGCACTAGAATTCTCTCTCGTGCTCTATACGATCATTTTATGTGATGTACATTTTATAAACCCAAAGTAAATGCTTAAGAAAAATGGACCGTTTGATCAATTTTGAGAGGAATTGTAAGTCTATTTTTATGCAATGCCAAATACTTCCCCAAATTTCCCCCAATATTTCCATGTACTGGAATTTAGTTGTATTGACTACAGTTCATACCCAAACTGCCATTGGTCAAGAATTTTGGAAATCTTGATTATATAGGGAGTGTTTAATATTGGGTTGTAATGGTATTATACACCGCATCACTTGTAGAATATTACTAGCTTTATGCTTTCTCTAAGACTGAACACACTCAATTCCCAACCCCAAAGCAATTTTTAAGCAAAAGGAGAGTATACCTGAGCCAAAGTAGTGTTCTACAATACGTGGAAATCAGAATTGAATAAGGTAGGGGTCCAACATGATTTAATTTTGTGCACAATATACTGCCACTATGCTTTTACATGCTGGGTGAAGCACGCAATACCATGGTAGTGGGAAGCACTGGCTTGATATCTCCATGACTCAGTAATAAAATCACATCATAGTAATATTAATAAGAGAATATACAACAGTTATTATCACGACTGCCTGTTAATGATATAAATGTTTTACTTTATATTTTTTATTTATTCTTTGAAAGGGGTCGATCAGGTAGGACGATTACTTGCCTCTACTTTGCCAAGAAAATAATTAATGAAGCAATCTGGGACTAAAACGCAATTATTTAAAACCTTCACAATCATTAGCTAATATGAAATGGTGTCTTCATATAAGTCCTAGTAAATAGTTGTTGTGATATAAATATAGGGGAACTATTACAAATAATAAACTAAAGTCCATAAAGAACTTGTTATTAGCAAACTTTTTGACTCAGAAGTTTATACGTCTGTCCACGAACGGCTTTCTTCACCTTTGGGGTAATCTAAAACTCATTAATTCTTCTTAATGGACATATTCTGAGTATAGGCAAAAGTTTAGCTTACTTTTTGTGTTTTTTATACAATCGGCAGAGTGTTTAAAATAATTCTATCTAAAATTACTCTGTGTTTGTCTGAATTTTGTTAATGTGGTTTTATTACATTTAAAGGGTTCTAGATGGTCATTAAAGCCATAAAATTTAAATTGAGTTTTAACTTCTGGAAATATATAATTCTTTAGGGAGTTCATGCTTGGTTTCCACGCGGTTCTAGGAGTGCTTATGACTAAAGTCACATCATCCCTTTTATATAACACATTGCAGAGTTTTGTTGGATTTTGGCAAATTCATACAATTTGTGTCCCTCTAAATCTTGTAACCTTTCCCTTTTTCTGTGTGGTGCAGCAACACGCTCTTTTCACATAGAGGGCAGCTTGTAATCCCTCTGAATTGCAGATTCTCGGCAACTGGTACAGCCTTTCCCCGACAGACAAAACTGAGCAGAGTCCCCAACCCATTATAATAACATTTGTCTCTGATGTGATGAGGGCCAAACATATTAAATTGTCATTTGCTGCATATTTTTATCAACCGATTGCGACTATTTCCAGGACCAGGCAGTTAAAAGCCTTTATTAAAAGTATCGTTTGAATCTAATTATTTCAGCTGCATATATTTTTAGTTAATATGTTGGTATGTCCTTGCATGCGACCATGTTTAAGTGTCAGTGGAATGCTGGCGTTACCATCTATTATGTTTTTTATTAAATTTATTTGGATACAATGTTATTTTAAATCCTCATTTTGCTGTTTTTAGCGAAACTACCACTGGTACTGGGTACGGCTGCTGGTTGTTACCATGACAATCATATTAAGGAATTAAGCCTCAGAACCTTTAAGTGGGGATATCATCAGGCAATAGGATGCACAAATGAATCAAGTGTTAGCAGTCAAATACATATTTAACAGACTTTTTTGTAACAACAAAGAACAAAAGGTAAGTATAAAGTTTTTTACATATGTGGCTAGGCAATATCTAGAATATGTCAATTCTGGTTATAAAAGAATATATTTTTATAAAATTAACATGTGAGTTGTACAACTTAGTGTAGACTTAACATTTCATTCACGTTAAACAATTGTTGATAAAAGAATGATATTATATGCATAAACCAACTCATGTATTAAAATATTCAAGAGATGTATGTTTTACACCTTTTTTACAACATCAATTAAAGCATCTTTCTAGGTCGCCCAACAAGTTCCCAATACTTTAACTGTGACATATTAACTTATAACACCGGTTTTTTTATTCCAATCAATTAATTTTACCACCTGCTATATTTTATTATAATGTTTATAAACCGTCTGACTTTAGGCTTTGCTCATATTCTATAAGAAATACAATTTAGAGATTCCGTTCTTCCCTATCATGAGTTAAAATCATAGTGAGGACATAAGACAAAATAGTTATGGTGACATAAACTTCCCAAATTAATGGCAGACATAAATAAACATTCAGGATTCAGATACATTATTCAGCTATAATCCTCTTAGATCAATTAGAAGATAGAAAGGGTTTACTGGTCTTGAGACAAGAACTGTGTTTGGTCCCTGATTCCACTATTATTATCATTTTTCTCATTTACAGAGTTATTTTTTTTTTTCTTTCTCTAAGGTTTCTTTATTGCTTGTACAGCAGCTAGGTTTGTCTCGTAGGGCTGCTCTCCTGTTTTTGCCAAACAAAAAGTACTGCCTAGTGGCTCACATAGAAATGTATTTTCTGCAGTTCTTAAGTAAACGTTTCACGATCAAGATATCAGCAGGTTGGTTGTTTTCCTGAGAAGTCTTGTCTTTGAGATGGCTATCTCCCTCATGTCTTCTAGCTGTCTTTTGTGTGTGTCCTATGTCCAAATTGCTTCCTTCTCTAAGGACACATTCACTTGGATCAGAGCCCCCCTAATGACCTCATTTTACTTAATTACTCTCTAAAGACTGTGTGGTCTATTCTGATGTACTAGGGGCTAGTGGCCTCATATACGGATTTAAGGACACATTTCAGCCATTACAGAACAAATACGTCATGTGACCGCTATTATAGTATATAAAAATATGATGTCTGTGAGTATGTTTGTAACTGAAAAATAAATAACACCTGTTAAATTGTGCATTAGGCATTGCTATAAAACCCAACTGTTAACCAAATAAATCTGAAGGGTGGGGGGGGGGGTGGTTTAGACAATGAAACCATACTACAAACTCTTAAAATCTAGTGCATATGTTTGCAGTCAGGACTGTGACCTGAGGACACGGCTTGTTCTATCAGTTTCTGGGTTTTGATACCTTTCCTTGAATCTGTACTTCGCCGGGAGTGAAGACTGATTGGAAAGTCCGAGCCCCGGCAAAACAAATTCTGGATGGGCCAATATTTAGCTGCACCGGCCCCCTTTCCCCTGCTTGCTATTGGTTAGGACTGAAGGAACGGTCCCTGAAGGTTCAAGGCAGCTTAGTGGATGTAGTTTTTATGGTGAGTGAGAAAGGGGAACAGAATGTTCCTATGTTGGTGAAACATTAAAAAAGAAATTTTCACATACTGATAAAAACGTTAGTCTCTGTCACAAAAGTTGTCAGTATATTTATTTTACTTGGACTTGAAAACATCAAGAAAATCTACTAGATGAACCAGGATAGGAATCGGATTCCAGTTCAAGAGACTGGTGTGATCCGAAGTAGAAGATATGGACACTGTAAATGGAAGAATCAATGTAGAGTAGAGAATGTCTGGATCTTTGCACCCTGATTATAGCCTGGCTTACTCCTGAGTTTATATCCGGTCATATGTTAGCTGTGAACCAATTCCTACTTAGGTATCTAACTCGCTGACCTCTCTCTTATGATATCACCTTACAAGGTATATAGATAAGACCCTTATAGGTACTTTTTTTGTGATATTAAAGTTAAAATTAGTTGGGCACTTGGATACTCGTCGGTTCAGCCTCCCATTCTGAATTTATGGCTTCCAGTCATGGATCTCAGAATCCTGTGATGGAGCCGCACATGGGGCTCAGTGGTTCCTGCTGCATATTCTCTCTCACCTGCCCTCCCCCAACACAGGCACTCATGCCCCCTCGCTACAAATTTTTAGAATAAATAAATAATTCAATAAAAAATATGGGTTGTGTATCTACATATTGTCGTGTTCGTTTATAAGCACCTAATTAGATTCACTATTTTAAAGGATGTTACGTGCACCAGTGGGCATAGCTCTATCCACCCACACAAGTGTCTGTTCCACCCAGACTAATTTTTTTTCATGGTTTTCCTCTTATCCTGATTGGGCCCAACCTAATATATGTTCAAGCCAAATAAGTTGAAACAGAGAGCTGAAACGATTAAGATGGGACAGTAGTTTATAATGTCTGTTAGCTGTCCATAAACTAGCAGGTTTGGCCATAACAACTCAATGAGGTTTTCTGTTTGAATAATTGAGGAGCTTACAGTTCAAATGTTCCAGGGCAATTTTCTAGGACAGATTATGCAAAATGTTTTTCCTCTGGGCATGTGCGGTCCCGCGGCGAGAAAACTGTCGGGCCATATTTTCATGCCTTTATCGCACCATAAAAAAACACAAAAAAACACCACAGATATTGATGGCTTATTTAGACGCACAACACACCCACAACCATAGAGAGAAGAAGCGATTGAGCAAGTAGCTTTTTGTCAGCTCTAGTGAACTGGAATCCAGTAGACTACTGACACATTCAAGCTCAAGATTGGTCCCTTTGCCTGGAGGAAATTTTAGAATTTTAACTATCATCACTTTCTTGGCATTAGAGATACATGTGAGACTGGATCTTTAACCGAAAAGACCTGGTGAAAGTAACTAACCTTCAGAATCAGCATAGTAGATAGCATTTGCCTGAGTACTTACCAGAGAAGATTCATACTATCCACACCATTCTGCAATGTCAGCCACTTGCCATATTTAGCAGTGGAGAAGCACCAGAGTGCGTAGAGCACAGCTGGTATGGGCTCCCAAAGCCCATGCCTTCAAGTAAATATTACCACTTGCTGTTTTGTACACAGCGGGGCTCCTGGTGTCATTCACCATTTAGGAGCCCAAAGCAGATTGTTTCTAATTAGTTCTGAATCATGTAGGGTCCAACTTCAGAAAATACGAATACACACAGCATGCATATCTAGAGGTCAATATGTTTAATCAGACATCATTCATTACCTTAAGCATATTTGAAAAACGAGTCTGCACGAATCTCCCAGAATCCATATTGTCCATAGGCAATATCGTCATTCCAGATAATTTCTACTTACTCATTGAAAGCATCCAATTATAGCTAATTTTTGATGTGTTTGTGGTCCTAAACGTTACTGGGATTTTAAAAGTAAGCTCCTGGGTTTGGTTGTTCTTCCTTACTAACAATACAAGGGAACATTCAAATCAATTAACCCCAGTGCGAAAATTACTACAAGAACCACAATAAAAACTTGGCTTCGTTTTCTCCTGGAAAAGGTGCTGATTAATGTACTCTCACGGATGTCAAAAAGACATATACACATCGAGTAAGATTAGTATGAAAAAAAAAAAAGGCAAAAATACTTCAAGCAACTACCACATCACCGAAGTGTTTTTTTTTACATGGCATCGCATCCATCCTAACAGTCAAAACCATATACTTTTTAAGTCCTATTTTTGTCATGTGTTGTGGGAAATCTTGGAAAATATAAAAAAAAAAAAAAAAAAAAAAAAAAAAAAAAAAAAAAAACAAAAAAAAAAAAAAAAAAAAAATAAAAAATAATGAAGTGAAGCCTATTACGCAAAACCTTTAAAATGTGGCAGATTTATCTGAAGGCTGAGCTAGCTTCCCTTTCGGCTCAAAGGGAAATTATTTTTAGCCAATCAAGTTATGGCTTCAAACTGATTTGATAGAAATACTTATTAAGTGCATTAGTTCATGCATGATCTCCACAATGCATTAGGAATAAGTAAAGAAAACTCCTGCATGAACTCTAATTCGTAGCAAGTGGAACTCAGCATATGCCTTTGTAATGTAGGTCATGTGGTAAACAAGCTTTCCACCAAATCTGTTCTTTTATTTCAAGTGTACGTGAGATTTGATCCCTTTAGTGGTTATTTCTCACAATGCCAGGTGATCATAACTTACTCACCTTAGATTCCATCTGGTCCCTCCCCTTTTCCTCCAAGGTCCTCCTGGTTTTATGCAGAACTCCCAGAAACACTGTCCCAATTCCGGCCCTGGCCTCATCATCCTCCTAGTGATGCTCTCTAACAAACTTTTGCCCATTTTACTGAAACTGCATATTTCATGTGCGCACAAGGTCCATTTCTTTATCCTCACTCTATAGGAACAGTCAAGGCATTGACAGTGCCTCCTTAAATGGCTCCTTCATGGGGCCTTTTAGAGCTGTATTCACCTTGCATATGTTTTTATTTTTCTTCCTATTTGTTCCTCCTTATCTCCTTTTACGGTGGGCTTGTCAGGTGGCTCAGTCCTGGAGAGTCTCCTCTTTCCCATGCGTCTCCGTCCCTGCCAACTTCAGTTATGTCAGCAATGTGCAATCTATCTCATCTGAATTGTTCCCACCTGATAAGCATACCAGACCTTCCTCGAACTCCAGATTGCATATCCTGTCTACTGGGAGTCCCTGAGTTCCCACAGGTCTTCTCCCCTTAATCTCTAACTTAGTTATACCACCCGCATCCGTGAAGGGTTAATCACCATGACGTCTCATTTTATCATCCACCAGGCTTTTAATTCAACTCTTCAAGTAATTCTTGCAGCACTACCATGAAACTCAAGCATAGTTCTGCCATCTCTTCCACCATCATCCATCCCAAATGCTACAGTACTATCATCAGCCTCCCATCTGGGCTCCTGGCGCTGCTATTGCCCTGACTTCTTCTCAAAAAGTAGCCAGAGGGATTCCTCCTAAAAGCCATGTCTCTGCTCAAGTCCCTACTGCCTTCCCGAAGCACCTAGATAAGATGAAAAATCTTTGGGCTGCAAGCCGCATCATCAGGTGCCTCTTTTCCCTCCCTTCCTCTATCTTTATTATCTTTATTATCTACATCTATATTTCTTTATTATCTTTCTTTATTGGCCACCATAGGCACCAGCCCTTTTGAGCCTCCAATGTGAATATCTCCAGTATTTCTTCTCTTGGAAAACCACGTGTCAAAAGGCGAGTCCCTCAACTCTGTGATGTTTGTTCAGAAGTCATCTTCCCAATGAGGCCTATTCTTTGGCAACCGATCTAAGACTGAAACTCCAAATCGGACAGTCATGCCCCTCCCTTACCTGATTTTTATTCATTGTATTTTTATTAATACCTGAAACCTTTGGTTGTATATCACACACAACACCCACACACACCCCCTGCAACTATTCTGTGCTTCTTTTAAAGGAGCTCTGTTTGAGGGCAGGGCTTTTAGCTGTTTTTTTCACTACTATCCCCAGTGCCCATAGTATATAGTACTTATAAATGCCAATAATACTGATAGACTGATTGTGATCACTGTTCTCATTAGATGATTTTATATATTTCTCTATATTTACTATAGAAATAGTGAAAGCTAATTTATATAAGAACCAAACCCTCAGCTGTTTCCTTCTATATTGTTGTGTTACTATCACACTAAACTACCTGTTTTAAAGGTATAGCGTTTCAGTCCACGGTGTTGAATTTAGTTTTCAAATACCCAAACGTATACGAACAGTTTATATTAACTCTGAATTTTCAGTAGCCATTTCTAACGAAAAGAAGTAGTATTGGTCATCATGCTAAAATCGGAATTTTGCAAACCGTTAAAAGAAAATTAACAAGGTAAGTGATTGAAAGCCGAGTATCCCTCTTCATTAGCTTGTAGTTCAAAGCAAATTAGTCAAACTCAGCTTGTAGATGTCCTTACCAATTTTATGCTAACTTCATTCCACTTACAAGCACAGGATTTCAAATCATTCTAGCTATGGAACATTCACTTTGCATATTCATCAACTCTATTTCTGATTTAGATGCTCCTGCCTTCTCTGTTTCCATGACTGTTCATGGAAGATCACAAAGTAACTTTCTACAACAGTGGATTGCTTGTCGATTTGTTTTTTTTCATTTTTGTTGTTATTGTTGAAGTTGGACACTAAACTGTGTTAACACATTAGATTTTCTTCACGTATTAGGCACTGACAGCAGCCTCTTTGTTCTATGCATCACTTTATTTTATGCCTTAACATGATCACCTACAATTAAAATGCTCCAAAGTAAATTTTGTACAAACTTTAAAAGTTCAAATATTACATCTAGGGAGGGTTGTGAAAAAATCTTCATAGCTTATAACTCTCAGTTATAGGTACAATGGCCAGACTTCAACAAGCGTCTCTTTGTGTTTATTTCTGTTTGATTAGAATGTCCAAATAGAGGTGAGAAATCAATCAATGATTTCGCTTGAAACCTGAAATATTTTTGTCTAAATTTGTTGGCATGACGACTTTTGAGTACTCTGAAATTTTGGAGCTACACTCTCAGGGTTTTTCATCAAAAAGAAAAGATGGGAAAAAGGTTAGAGCATTTTCACTCAATCAGACTGTGGTAGTGGAGAGAGCAGACGCCTGCATCTGCGAGGGGCTGTGCTTTATTGCGCTGTGGGCCTTGCATCCATTTGGTATAAAAGGCTGAGGGAGGGTGTCTCTGACACAGGTGGCTACCCCCCGTTAGCCTGCAGTAGCAGTCCTGAGCATTTAGCGAAAGGAGGCCAGTGCCCCTAAGGAATTATAGAAGGAAACCATGTAAACTCGCAATGAGAAAAACCTGGGGAATAAATACAAAAGGCATGTGTTGCAATGGCGAGTGCGCCCGAGAATGCACCTCACAAAATCTGGTAACTCGGCCAGGCAGAGAACCTCCTTTCTAGTTTAAATGATTCTTGCAAAAAGCTGCATACTCTTCCTTAACCTTCAATTCTGCTTTATATTCAAATGTGCGAACAAAAAATAAGTACAAATTTGGAAACAGACTCAAATTCATCAATTTTATATTCCCTTTTTATAGAGCCGTTAGCTTACAGTCCCTCACTGGTACATATAGAATGCTCAGCTGTTTTATTTGACAGCTGACTGAAGTTTTTATTTTCATTTGATAGTTCAATCTTCAGTGTAATTTAGACTATGCAGTGGTTCTAACATGTATTGGGAAATTTTGAAATAATATTTAATGTTTCCGTATTCAGATACCACAGAATCCCTGGTTCATGCCTCTATTTTAACTCCGTATGTTTATGAATATGATATATATGTCTTGATTAGAAAAACTCACCAAGCCCTGAACCCATGCATAAGGCCTTGTGTTAATTAATCAAGTATGGCCTACCTTCTGTCCTCTCAACTGTGGTCGTATGACCCGTCATGTAGTGGGTACATTTCAAGTGAAAAAACACAAAAGGTGCATCCTAAATTCATAATTTTTTCAGTCGATTTTCTCCTTCAACCAGCATGCAGACCCTGCAGAGATCAGATTGCCTGGTTTCTTACTCCAGTGATAATAACTCACATTCATAGAATAGAGCTGTTAAGCCAGTTACCCTAAACACTTCATAAATTAATCATGCAATTATCACCAACAATGCTAAGAAGTCGATGTATTACTACTATTCCTTATTTTATACACAGACCAAGATCTTAGGAAAGCTACCTGCCTTATTCAAGCCATCCATCTAGTGAATGGCAGATCCAAGATTCAAACCCAGTTTCTGGGCCTCTGGAGTCACTCTGAATCAGAAAACTGGCAGTAGTTGCCATGGAAACTTGTTGGTTTCTTTCTATTTAAACCGATGTTAAATGTTTGTTACAATTTTTTTATAATTTTTTTTTTGAAGATTTCATTTTATTATATTTGAGAGGAGAGAGAGAGAGCATGACTCAGGGGGAGCGGCAAAGGATAAGGAGAAGCAGACTCCTGCTCACAGGGAAGCTCCATGCAGGCTTGCTGATTCCCCTACTGGGATCATGACCGGATCCTGGGGCAAGGCTTAACCAACTGAGGGTCAACCATGCACCCCTCATTTTTAAAATGCTCTTTAAATTAAATTCTTTTTTTCCTTCCAAGCTTCTTTTTTATTAAATAAAACGTAACAGATACTGTGGAGTTCTATTTGTTTTTGTCTACCTAGACCTATTCTCTTTTCATTATCAAGTCGCATTACCTAATATCGGCATTTCTTTCCAGGTCCAATTTATTATGACATTATAATGTGCAGATTCTTCAACTCTTTTTTTCCACTTATCACTACATTCTTAGATTGCTCAAGTTTGTTCTCTATTCAGTTTATAAATACATCCACTTTTATCCCCCATCTACTTTATATAAATAGATTCTATGTTTACTCTAGCAGCTGATGCTGTAGTGAGCCTACCTGTCACTTTAGACACATGCAATGTGCTAAGTTTCTAGAGCTCTGCTGAAGAACAATGCCCTGTTGACCACACTTTACGTGTGCACTTAGTTTGATAAAGGTGTAGATCTCCCACTGAGTGATTTACCACAGAAAGGTGGGACGGGGCAGAAGGGACCTTCTGAAGGGGATGGTTTTGTTTGATTCCCTTGCTTGAATTGATGGTTTCACAGTTGTTTGCAATATTCCAACGTAAAATCACATATATTATAGTGTGGGGGTTTTTTGTTAGAGGCAATTATCTTTTAAATGAGATAATTTAAAGAAAAGATATGCAAGTTTGAGGCACAATGTGATATGTAGTCACTCAAGATCCATCTTCTTGCTGGAACCTGTCCTCTGTAGAGAGTGAAGGAATTCTGATTGTTATAGCGGATGTGGATTTCAGCTTTCCAACGGTCTTTCACCTATTGCGTCCAGGTTTTAAGGCCACCATTGAACTCTCCTTTTCTACACATCATTACCACCTCTGTGGGCCCTGGCAGTTTGGTTGCTAGCTATTTTGGTTTTGTTTTCATACTCCTAGAGGTTGTAAATATTGTATATACCCAATGATTTATTTTTAGAGCCTTCCTGATTACTAGAAATTTGGAATCTTCCCTATGAGCTTCGGGATTCCTTTTCCCTTAACTTATCCATTTATCTATTTGATTTAAAGATCTGATGCAGTCGGGATTCCGGGGTGGCTCAATGTTTCGTCCAGCCTTGTGGCCCCGGGCATGATCCTGGAGTCCCAGGATCGAGCCCATATGGGGCTCCCTGAATGGAGCCTTTTCTTCTCTGCCTGTGTCTCTGCCTCTCTCTCTGTGTGGCCTCCTCATGAATAAATAATATATAATAAAATCTTTTTAAAAAAAACTGAATGCGGCCAAGATGAAACATAATGAGTAAATTGTTCAATGTATGGGAATGCATTAAGGTGGGGTTTGAATCCAGAAGATTAATGTTGGCATCATCCAGCAGTAAATGACCTTTACTCAGATTTAGATAATATCACACAAGTGATCTAGAGAAAGAGCAGGGACCCAGGTATACTGAGTCTTGGTATTAACTTTAGAATCTCCAGAAAATAGACATAACCACCAAGAGACGGGGGGTCGAGGACAGGAAATAGGTAGCAAAAAATGAGAGAGAATGGGTCTTCACTAAGCACGACAATAATGTTGAGAGATAAGAAAGATGAAGACAAGAATTAACCATTTGGTTCATATTTTGAAAGTCCCTGATTGAGTGCAGAAAGTTGAATGTAGTTAGCAATAATTTTTCTTTTTCATCCCAAATTTTTATGTCATTCCTCCTTATCTACCTTGCCTTACCTTTTCTATGGCTCCTACTGGCATCTTGGTCTTAGATAACACCAGGCTGCCACACAGTCGCCACAGTATCCTGGTTCTTTACCAGGGGTCTTCTACCCAATCAGTTTTTTTGGGGGGTCATGTGTAAAAGCTTTCTCTTTCCCCTACTGCAGAGGGAGCCAGTGATTGCTGTCACCCCAACCCTACCTGAGAAGGCACCTACTAGAATGACCGTGGATTCTTGCTATTACTTGGGGATTCAGATGAGTCTATCTTTAGGACATGTTTTGAATTCCCTAGCAGCTCCCAGGTCCCGGTGACACAATAGACATATGAGTTATGCTCGCTAAACACAGTCTTACCCAGGGAGAAAGAGAGATTTAAAGGAACCCAGAGATAAATTCCTCCCTGATTTCTTCCCGTTGGATGGTTCCTTTTTGGCCTGCTGGAGGTATACAACGCAACTGAGTAATCATCTATATCTCATGAACTTCGTGACAGTATCGTAGATCTTTTTCCTTTTTTTTTTTGCTCATTTGCTTTTCCGCCCATCTTGCCTTATATTGTAACCCTCTATTAAAGACGATACTTAAGCGTGCCTCCGTTTTCTATGTCCTAGCAGGTTTCGACTCTTTCCAAAGAGAGCAAGAGAAGTGCACATTATCTGACGGGTACATGGGCTCAACTGTTTTGTTTACTGTGTGTTGTATGTGAAAAATTTATCATGTATGTGTTCATGTAATAATCTAAGTAAGATATATGAGGAAATTCATTTGCCGAAGCAACCTTATTCTTTGATAGTTTGTAAGAGTCAGGGGGCCACTGCCAAATTGGGCATGTGCCAGAGACCAGGCGCAGAGAGATTCAACCAACGAGGTTTAAGTGAAGTCAGGACTCATTGAGTTGCAACTGGGAATGCTGGAAAGGCTGTGCAGTATCTTTCCTGTATTTGTCCATATCATATTTGAGAGTTTTCAATCTTCCTAATGAATTAGTTTTTAATCAAAGTCCTTTCTCGTGTTGGTCTAAAGTATTTTTTTAAATTTTATTCGGCCTATTAATGAGAGACACAGGAGGTCAGAGACATAGACCAGGGGGGAAGCAGCTCCCTGTGTGAGCGATTGACTCGACCCAGCCCGCAGGATACAGCCTGAGCCAAAGCAAGACACTCAACCCCTTAGACACCCGTGATTGTTAATTAGTAGGCCCCCTAAATTATTCTCTTTCCAAGAGAAAGTTCAGGGATGAGATTCTAAACATTCCTCAGGATAAAAGGCAAAACTTGAAGTTCCCTAGATAAGAGAAAGAATTGGACTATTCCAATAATTTTTGGTGGTTATGCAGATTTTCCCTTATTCAACAGGACCCTGCCACTGTGTCACTGGTAAAAGAACAGAATTGAATACTGACATTATTGCAACAATATATCGATGTTTTGATATATATTGATCATGGCTTAATATTGACAATGGAATTTTTTTTCTTTCATTTTAGTGTCTGCCCTCCTAACCCCACAAAAATACGCCCATTTCCTAGCTAATAGGACACCTTAAGACTTTCATGGTTATTCCAGGTTAATAATGAATTTTTTTTTCTGATCGCCGAATCAGTATCAAGATATAGAGGATTTGATTTTCTGAATTTATGAATTTGTTTATCTTAAAAAATTACAATAAAATGAATTATTTGCAAGTATCTTCTGGCATATATATTTTTGCAAGATTACCAGTTCAATGAGTAGTCTTAGTAGAGGATACAGAAGTCCCAGAGGGTACCCCTAATTTGTTCTTTGCTCCTAGGTATATTGGATTCTTCCATTTCTCCTCTGCAACACACTGACCTAACCTTGCTTATGAATCTACAGATACAAAGACACTATATTCTTGCAACATCCCCTCTGCTGACATACTTAATCATTGCAATTTTGTTCTCACCTTCTTGTGTGTACTATCTTCTGAGTTTTATCTAGTCTACTTGCCATAACGACTGTTCTCAAACACATTTTCAATCTTAATGAGAAAGGTGATTTGGAAAAGAAGTTAATGGCCTCTTGGTGCTATCAGTTTCCACCTCAATATCTGCACATCTGTAGCATCATTGTCTTGAGATAGCTGTG